>NW_006283136.1:295592-296290 GCF_000327345.1 Myotis davidii
TTATGAGGTTGAGAGACTTTAACTGACATACTTCAGGCTACACTGGTGGGGTGAGACTAAATATAAAGGGATAACTCTTTGTGACTCCCCATATAAGTGGTAGTAATTGAGGGGTATTCTTAATTCTTTATTTTATTTTACTTTTTTATCACAATTTATCCCCTCCATATCGTCATCCACCTCCACCCACCCTCTTCACTCTTGCAATCATGGACATTGTTGGTCATGCCCATGAGTTCTCTCTTTTCTTTTTTGCTCAATCCCTCCACTTACCCCCTGCATACCCCACCCACAGAGCTGTCTGCCTGTTCTCTATCCATCTGTCTCTATTTTGCTTGTTAGTTCAGTTTGTTCATTAGATTCCACATATGAATGAAGTCATATGGTATTTGCCTTTTTTTTTATTCCTATTTTACTTAGCATAATGCTCTCCAGGTCCATCCATGCTATTGCAAAGGGTGAAATTTTCTTCTTTTTTATGGTCAAGTAGCATTTCATTGTGTAAATGTACCATAGCTGTTTTGTCCACTCATCTACTTTACCCCCTGCATACCCCACCCACAGAGCTGTCTGCCTGTTCTCTATCCATCTGTCTCTATTTTGCTTGTTAGTTCAGTTTGTTCATTAAAGTCCACACATGAGTGAAACCATATGGTACTTGTCTTTCTCTGACTGGCTTATTTCACTTAGCATAATAT
>NW_006283136.1:296464-297641 GCF_000327345.1 Myotis davidii
AGGGTTCCCCTTTCTCCACATCCTTGCCCGTCCTTGTTGTTTGTTGATTTATTGATGACAGTCAATCTAACAGGTGTGAGATGATATCTCATTGCATTTCTCTGATGATTAGTGAAGTCCAGCATCTTTTCAGATGTCAACTGGCCACCTGTATATAGCCTCTTTGGAGAAGTGTCTATTCGGGTCCTTTGCCCATTTTTTAATTGGATTGTTTTGTTTTTTTGGTTTTGAGTTTTATAGGTTCTTTATAAATTTTGGATATTAACCCCTTATCAGACATACCAGTGAATATGTTCTCTAGTCAGCGGGGTGTCTTTTCATTTTGTTGATGGTTTTCTTTGCTGGGCAAAAACTTTTTAGTTTGATGTAGTTCCATTTGTTTATTTTTTTTCTTTTGTTTCCTTTGCCCGAGGAGATATATCAGAAAAAATATTGCTATGAGAAATGTCGGAGATTTTATTGCCTATGTTTTTCAGGATTTTTATGGTTTCAGTCTTCCATTTAAGTCTTTAATCCATTATGAGTTTATATTCTTTTGTGTGGTATAAAAAGGTGGTCTGGTTGTATTTTTTTTGCATGTATCTGTCCAGTTTTCCCAACACCATTTATTGAGTAGACTATCTTTACCCTATTGTATGTTTTTCTCTCCTGTTGAATATTAATATAAAGGCATGGGTTTATTACTGGGCTCTCTATGCTGTTCTATTGATCTATGTCTTTTAATGCCAGCACCATGTTGTTTTGATTACTATGGCCTTGATGAACATAGGGCAACATATATTCATAAGAATTAGTGTTTCTGGTTTCTTCAACTATATTTCCAGAGGGAGAATCATTGGAACACAAGGCAGTTCCATTTTTAATATTTTGAGGTAACACCATACTGCTTTCCACAGTGGCTGCACCAATCTGTATTCCCACTAACAACCACGAGGGTTCCCCTTTCTCCACATCCTTGCCCGTCCTTGTTGTTTGTTGATTTATTGATGACAGTCAATCTAACAGGTGTGAGATGATATCTCATTGCATTTCCCTGATGATTAGTGAAGTCCAGCATCTTTTCAGATGTCAACTGGCCACCTGTATATAGCCTCTTTGGAGAAGTGTCTATTCGGGTCCTTTGCCCATTTTTTAATTGGATTGTTTTGTTTTTTTGGTTTTGAGTTTTATAGGTTCT
>NW_006283136.1:298071-306360 GCF_000327345.1 Myotis davidii
TTTTCTCCACATCCTCACCAGCACTTGTTGTTTGTTGATTTATTGATGATAGCCATTCTGACAGGTGTGAGGTGATACCTCATTGTGGTTTTAATTTGCATTAATTTGATGCTTAGTGATGTTGAGAGTCTTTTCATATGTCTATTAGCCATCTGTATATCTTCCTTGGAGAAGTATGTTTTCAAGTCTTCTGCACACTTTTAAATGGAGTTGCGTGTTTCTCTGATATTCAGTTGTTTGAATTCTCTATAAATTTTGGATATTAACCTAATTAAGAAATATATCCTCCCATTCATTTTGTAGATGGTTTCCTTTGCTGTTGAAAAACTTTTTTGTTTGATGTAGTCCCATTTGTTTATTTTTTCTTTTGTTTTCCTCGCCTGAGGAGATATATCAGAAAAAATACTACTAGAGCAATGTCAGAGTTTATTGTCTATGTTTTCTTTAGGAGTTTTATGATTTTGAGTCTTACATTTAAATCCCCAATTCATTTTGAGTTTATTCTTGTATACGGTATAAAAAGGTAGTCTCATTTCATTTTTTGCGTGTATCGGTCCAACTTTCCCAACATCGTTTATTGATAGTGACTGTACCAATTTGCAATCCCACCAATAGTACAATTTTCTAGATTGTCTTTACCTCTTTGTATGTTCTTGCCTCCTTTGTCATATACTAATTGACCATAAAGATGTGGATTTCTTTCTGGGCTCTCTAGTCTGTTCTATTACTCTATATGTGTTGTTTTATGCCAGCACTATGCCATTTTGATTACTATGGCCTTATAGCATAGTTTGATATTAGGTAGCATGATTTCTCCAATGTTGTTCTTTCTCAAGATTGCTGTTGCTATTCAGGGTCTTTTGTGGTTCCATATAAAATTTTGGAATATTTGTTCTAGTTCTGTGAACAAATTCTGGTATTGTTTTTGTTGTTGTTGTTCATTCTCACCTGAGGATATTTTTCCATTGATTTTTAAAGAGAGTTGAAAGAAGGGAGAGAGACACAGGAAGAGAAACATTGATGTGAGAGAGATGCATCAATTGGTTGCTTCCTGCATGCGCACTGACCGGGGCCAGGGATTGAGCCTGAAACCAAGATGCATGCCCTTGACCAGAATTGAACCCAGCACCCTTCAATCCGCAGGTCAACACTCTATCCACTGAGCCAAACCGGCTAGGGCACACCACTAGTATCTTGACAGGAATTGTGTTGAACCTGTAGATTGCTTTGGGTAGTAAGTAATGATTGAGGTTTGATTAGTACTCCTGCCCTTTTGTTTTTATAATTAGGCAGGATGAAACTATTTATAAACATCAGTTAAATGTCTACAAATCAGTTAACTGTCTGCACTCCTTTGATCTTAGAACATTTTCCCTCTACTTCTTCTCTGACATGTAGGACTTATGTTTATATTCCCGTGATCTACTGATTATGAACTTGAGGGAAGAATCAAGCAATATTTCTGGTGCCAAAGAGTGGCACAAAGTTTCACTCCACGTGGAAATATTTTGTTGCCTTGGGCAGATGATTTATGTCACAAGATGCTGCAAGATGACTAGGAGATAGAAGGAGACTTCCCAGGACAAGCATCTCCAGACTGGGGTGGCTGGGGGTCACGTTGACAAGTTGATGTCCCACATTTCTCCTGAAAATGCATCTGCTGCTGGTCACTGAGTGGCATTTTCTGGTGATGGAAGTGTTTGGGGTATCAATAAAACTAGAATGGAGTTGCACAATGTTCAATGGTTCCGTAACTTACATAATGAGCCTTGTTCAAAGATTACCTTTGAATTTAGTCATGGGAATATATAGCTCCATCCCAATATGAAGCAAGCACCATAATATCAGAGCAGTCTTTTTTTTCTCTCTCTACATTATTCCAAGACACATGGGGTACCCAGACACATGGGAGTCCTGTCATCCGTCCAAGATTTGTGGTACCTTTTGGAGCTGGAACCAGACAGAACATCTCCTCTCTTACCTGCTGCCTCCTTTGCAAAGCTGCTTCCAGGGCATAAGAATGAAATAAAATTCTCTAAAGAGAACAGACCTTTCATAACCAGGAGTCAGCAGGGGAAATGCTGAGTTGAGGAACAGAAATTTCCTAAGCCACCAGCAAATAAAAAGAATATGCGTCAAAGGATACTTTGTTACAGCCGTTCCAGGCCTGCTCAAGAGAGATGAGTGCTGCGCTAACTTACCAGTCAGCACGCAGGTGCAGCTGCTGTACCATCATCATAATTACCTGACACTTAGGAGAACTGACCTGGAATGAGGGTGCAAGAATCGCATAATCTATTCTGAGTGCACAGCACTTTCCATTCCGTTCCTTTAGAGACGCTGAAAAGCAGGTCACTATAACGTGCACAGGCTGGAAGTAATTTGATTTTGTTAAGGTTCTTACAATATATAGAATGATAGCATCATAAAATCTCCAGGTTGGAAGAGCTCTTAAAGGTTATTTAGTCCATTCACTCAGGGATCTCGTTCACAACATCCTTACCAATTGGTTATATTTCAATGGTCTCAGTGATGGGCGCTTGCCTTTCCTTAAGGAAGGCTGATTAGGACCATCCGTTCCCTGCTATGAGGAGGCAGAGATTTCCCAGGGAAGGTCACAGCTTTTCAAAAACCCAGTTTTCTACAAATTCATGCTGAGCTGTTGTAGCAGGCTCCCCTCCCTGATCACCTCTTGGGAGTTCCCCAAACCTGTCCCCTTTGTCTCCAATTCTGTCCCACCCCGCCTCCCACCTCTGGCCAGGCATCCTTATTTCCACCTGCAGAAATGTAGACAAAAGCTATTATTCCTCTTCCCTTCCAACTCTCTCTCTCTCATTGCTCATCTTTTCCTTCCCCTTGTGCTCAACGAAGAAGTGTCTCTCTTCTTGTCCCAAAAGAAACCTTTTCCTGACTGCACCGGAGGTAGGCTCCATGGTGTATCTCAGCCTTCCCTACCCGTTTCGGTGTGGGTATTTTTCCCATTCACAGATGCGTAGGGGTTGCTCAGATAGTTCCGGGATTTCCGTCCGAAGGAATTGTTCCACGTGTAGCTGTAGACTTGGTGCACCCACAGAGGTGAGTTCAGGAGCCTCCTGCGCCTCCATCTTTGACCGGAATCCTGAACATCCCTCTTGCTGGAAACCTCAAGCACTGAAGAAATAGCCAGAACTGATTTTCTTCATGCACTATAGAATTTTTATGGGAAAATTAGTCTATTAAATGTCCTTATTTCCTTATGTAAACTCTAGGTGAAAAAATAATTTTATAATTTAGTGCCAGCAAAAGTACCATCTCTCCTACAAAAATATGTTTGCATCTTTTATATTTTATATGTGGTCCATGTTTCACTTTTTACCCTTGCTGTGAAAAAGCTTAGAACCAAACCATATGACCCATTTTAATACGAATACTTACAAAAGCATCCAATTCAGAAAGGAAGAAGTAAAATTGTCTTTGTTTGCAGGTAAGATGATTCCATATTTGGAAAATCCTAAAGGTGCCACCAAAAAACTGTTGGAACTAATCAATAAATTCAGTAAAATGTCAGGATACAAAATCAACATACAGAAACTAGTTGCATTGCTGTACACTAACAATGAAACATCTAAAAAAAAATAAGAAAAAAATTCCATGTACAGTAGCATCAAAAACAATAAAATACTTAGGAATAAATTTGACCAAAGCAGTGAAAGATCTGTATGATGAAAACTACAAGACTTTCATGAAGGAATTTTGAAGACACAAACAAATGGAAAAATATTTCACGTTCATGAATCGGAAGAATTAATATTGCTAAAGTATCCATACTACCTAAAACCATCTCTAGATTCAATGGAGTACCTATCAAAATTCCAACAGCATTTTCCACAGAAATAGAAAAAAAATAATCTTAAAATTTGCATGGAATCACAAAGACCCTCAAATAGCCAAAATAATCCTGACAAAGAAGAACAAAGCTGGAGACATCACACTTCCTGATTTCAAACTAGACCACAAAGTTTAGCAATGAAAACGGTATAGTACTGGCATCAAAATAGACACAGGGACCAATGGAAAAGAATACAAAGCCCAGAGATAAACCCTCGCATGTGCATTCAACTATTTGACAAGGAAGCAAAGCACGCTCAGTTGGGAAAGAAAAGTCTCTTCAATAAATGGTGTTGGATAAACTGGATCACCACATGCAGGAGAATTAAACGGAACTCCTGGATTACAAAAAATTAATTTAAAATGGATTGAAGACGTAAACATAAGAATTGAAACCATAAAACTCCTAGAAGAAAAATAGAGAAAAAGTCCTTTGGCATTGGTCTTGGCAATAATTTTTTGGATATGCCACCAAAAGCTTAAACAAGAAAAGCAAAAGTTAGTAAGAGGCACTACATCAAATGAAAAAAATCTTCTGCACAGCAAAAGAAACAATCAATAAAATGAAAAGGCAACTTACCAATGGGAGAAAATATTTGCATATTATATTTCTGATAAGGGTTAATATCCAAAATATATAAAGAACTCATACAACTTAATAGCAAAAAAACAACAACAAAAAAACAATCCAATTAAATATATTTAAATATGTGATCCATTTGGAATTTATTTTGATATAAGATATGAAGTTTGAATCCAACTTAATTTTTTCCAGACAGCTGGCATTTGTACTAACTCTATTTATTAAATAATTTGTGTTTTTATCACTCATTTGAAGTGCCTGTAAGGTGCTGCTGTAGTGGGTTTTGTGTGTGTGTGTGCGCGTGTGTGTTTCGGGGGGGGGGGCTAATATTTCATGTGGGATTTCTTCATATTGATATTCATAAGAAAAATTGGTTTGAAGCTTTTTTTTCATGCTTTTTGGATTTTGATGACAGTATTATGTGTCATAAAAAGAATTCTTCTATGCTCTGGAATAACAACTAGCATTATTATTATCTGTTTAGATTTTCATAGAATTCTTCTGTAAAACCATCTGACTCTCCTGATATTTTTGGTAGCTGTTTGACAATATTTTCTCTCTTTGTTCTTTGTGAATTTTTCTGCTTACATGTCTCATCTACTTTGGGGATAAGTTTGGGAAATTATATTCTCCTATAAAAGAATCTATTTCATTCATATTTTCAAAATGACTTGCATAGAGTGGAGCAAGGTAATATCATAATATCCTCTCCACTTTCTCTATACTTGAGGATATTACCTCCTTATCAAGAAATTAATAAGCAAACAAATATGTTCAAGATTGATATTTAGATTTGAAAAATGATAAAATTAATAAATTGAAGAGTGTTGCTTTTGGGGGAAAGGGATGAACCATTAGTCAATCAAATCAACCACTAATCTTTTTACTGTCTTTCCAGAATGTCATATAGTTGGACTCATACAGTGTGTAGACATTTTAAATTCGTTTCTTCCACTGAACAACACGCATTTAAGACTCACCTGTGTCTTTTAATGACATGGTAGTATATTGCTTTTTTAGCACCGAGTAATATTCTATTGCGCAGTTTATTTATCCATTCACCTACAGAAGGACATCTTGGTTGCTTCCAAGTTTTGGCAATTATGAATAAAGCTGCTATAAACACTGATTTGCAGATGTGTGGACGTTTCTGTCATCTTGGACCGCTGCAACAAAATACCACAGCCTGGGTGGTTTAAACAAGACATTTATTTCTTACAGTTCATTAGAAGCTGGAATGAAGGTGCTGAATTCTGGCACGAGCCCTCTTCCAGGCTATCGACATCCACCTTCTTGCTGAATCCTCACATGGTGTGGGGCAGAGGGGCCGGAGGACTTGGCCTCTTCTTATAAGGGCACTAAACCCCATCATGAGGACCCCAACATTATGACCACATCTAAAACATATTATCTCCCAAAGGCCCCATCTCTAAATATCATCACATTGGGGATTAGGGCTTCAATATACGGATTTTTGAGGGGACACAAACGTTCAGTCCTTAACTGTAGATGTATGTCTTCAACTTATTTGGGTAAATACCAACGAGTGTGGTGCTGGTAAGAGTATGTTACTTTTGTAAAAAAATAAAATTAAAAAAAATGCCAAGCTGTCTTCTGAAGCAGCAGTACCAGTTTGCATTCCCACCAGCAGAATGAGAGCTCCTGTTACTCCATATCCTACCAGCATATGGTGGTGTCAGCACTCTGGAGTTTGGCCATTCTCATGGGTGTGTAGTAGCATCTTATTGTTGTTTTAATTTGCATTTCCCTAATGGCATATGATGTGGAGCATCTTTTATATGCTTATTTCCCATCCATCTGTCTTTTTTAGTGAGATGTCTATTTGGATCTTTTGCTCATTTTTTAATCAGGTAGTTTGTTTCCTTGTCATTGAATTAGAATTTTTTGTGTTTAATAGCAGTTCTTTATCAGCTACATTTTTTTGTAAATATTTCCCCAGTCTATGGCTTGTCTCCTTATTGTCTTAACAGTGCCTTTCACAGAGTGAAATTTTCTAACTCACAGACTTGTACACTCTGAGCCTTCAGCAGTTCATCGATTTGCTGAAATAGATTTTTCTACCCTGGCACTGGTTCAGATTTTTCTACCTGGTACTGATTCCCATGGAGGATTCTGTGTGTGGATTTTGCTCTGGTAAGTTGTGATCCTCTGTATCCACCTGTCTCTCCACGTTTGGGACAGCGGGTTGCCCTGTGACCTCCCTTCTCTGACAGGTCTAAGACCTGCTGATAGTTCAGTTTGCTCAGCCTTTTCCTTGTTGCTGGGATGGAGTGGCAACTTCCAAGCTCCGTGTATGCAGGACCAGAAACCAGAAGAACAAAAATTTCGTTTTGTTTGTTTTTAAAACTTTAAATAATAGGGATTTTTGCTTTCTCATTTTACCAGTTTTTATTTGTATTGCATCAAGATAAAATACAGTAGTTCTACTTCTGGCTCCTGAGCTTGCTTTTGTGGACAGCAGTCATATTTTGTGTTGGCTTCTGTTACAGCACAGGCAGCAGGAGGGCCTGAGTCAAGGTGGTAGGAAAATGTAAAGACTGGTCTGGGAATAGCAACAATTCTGTTTTATTTAGCTCTGGAACAGACTGTGCCAGCTATCAAGCTTCTTTTGCCCTCAAGCCTTTCTCCTCTTTTCTTCTGCTCACAGAACACTTCCTTAGAAACTGGAGCCCATTCCCCGTGGATAACTCCTTTCCCCAACAACCAGAGTGTGCACATGATCCAGGCCTGGCCAATCCAAATACACTCTTTAGGGTAACAGTGATCCATTTAGAACTGAGCTCATGACTTAAGAAGAGCCAATCAGAGTTTGGCGAAATCTTCTTGGGCTCATTCAGTCTAGAGCTGCTGGAACCACTTCGCCATGATACAAGGAAAGTCTGCCTGAAAATGAAGTAAACAAAGAGGGTATGAGGAGAGAGGATACAAGGAGAGAGGAGGTGAGGAGAGAGGATACAAGGTGAGAGGAGATGGGGAGAGAGGATAAGGAGCCATATTACTGATATTGCACTTGAACCCTTGAAGCCAAGCCTTAAGCCACTTGCACCCTTTAGAACTTTCTAGTTAGATAAGTTCATAAACACCACCCTATTTGTGTATATTTGGTTTTCATTCACTTGACTAACACAGGTACACAGGTGCATTGGTTGGGATGTGGAGAAGAAAAGGGACTGAAAATGTAAGTTGGGTTAGCTCTCGTGGCAAGCTCCTAGCCAGCTTGTGCCTAACACACGGATCAGCATGCAGCAGGTTCTGGGTCAAGCTGACCTGAGCTCACAGCTGACAGGAATGCAGAATTTCAGAGGCTAACTGACCCTTTCTTCATTCATTGAGGGAAAGTGGGCCCTGCTGGCAACCTGGCCAGGTCCCCTCCTGCCCACTCTTGGCTGTGAAATATATTGTTGCTTAACCTGGGGAGCAGTTCAGCATGACAGCCAGGAAGCAAGAGGGCAGGCTGAGCCACACCTCAGAGAAGCATCCACCTCCCCATCCTCACTGTGTCCTGGGAGACGGCTGGCCGTGCACCTCAGAATCCAGCACCCCCAATCCCAGCAGCTGGCTCTCCATTTTGGGACTTTTCTGGGGGCTTAAAACAATTTAAAATAATTCTTTGTGGGGACACAGAAGAGATTGCAGGTAATTAAATGACAGGGCCCTCGGAAAGCATCCAGCTGGGGAAGCAGGTGAATTTGCTGGGGCTGCGATAGCACAATGCCCCAGGCGGCTTAAAAAGGAAATTTACTTTCAGTTCTAGAGGCTGGAAGTCAAAGGTCCAGGGTCAGCAGGATTGGCTTGCAGAGGGCCACCTTCTCACTCTT
>NW_006283136.1:306422-308822 GCF_000327345.1 Myotis davidii
GTGTCCCAGTGCTTCTAAATGCCCTCTTTTCATAAGGACGCCCATCGCATTGTGCCAGGATTCACCCTAACAGCCTCAGTTTAATTTAAGTGCCTATTTGAAGGTCCTATCTCCAAACATAGTCACATTCTCACGTATTGGGGGCTGGGGCTTTGACATATGGATTTCGGGGGGGACACAGTTTGTCCCATAGCGTCTACCGTCTCCCCTTTACAGCTTCCACTCTTTCTCCCCATCTTGACGTCAAAGGTGTGGAGTCTGCATGCTTTGTTTTAGTTGACAGTATCTTATTCTCATCCTAACCAACTTTCCCAATTGATTCTCAATTTATCCTCCCAGAAACAGATGTGAGAGTACCATTTCCCCATCTTTGCCAACAAAGAGGTGACAAATGTTATTTTGTTTTTTTAATTTATATTCTGTGACTATTTTAATAGAACTATGAAATAACAGGCTGAAACAGATCTCTTTCTACTCCATTTTTTAATGGCTGCATAACATTCTATAGTATGAGTGTAGTAGTTATTTATTGCTGTGTAACAAATAACCTTCTTCCCCTCCCCCAGTTTAGCAGCTTAAAACAAGAAACATTAATCATCGCAGGTCAGGGACCTGGGAACAGTCTACCTGGTGGCTCCAATTTAGCAGCTTAAAACAAAAAACATTTATCATCACAGTTTCTGAGGTCAGGGACCTGGGAACAGTCTACCTGGTGGCTCTGGATCAGGGTCTCTCATGAGGTTTCAGTTGGGCTGTGGCCAGGGCTGCTGTCACCTGAAGACGACTGGTGTTAAGAGACTGGCATACAAGGTGGCTCACATGGACAGCTGTTGGCAAGAGGACTCAGTTCTTCTCTATGGCACCTGCTCACAAGGCGGCTTCCCAGGTAGACACGTTGAGAGAGAGGAGGCAGGAGAAACATTCTCACTCGCCTGCTTCTGTGGTGGTTTTCTTTGCAGCCTTTCAGAGGCCACCCCCGCCAATCATTACAGATTGCTCATCGCAGATCCCCTCACTGGGTGAGTCGTCACCACCCCAGCTCATCAATGCACCCCCACCCCGATGCAGGCACCAGGAACCTGCAAGGCCTCCAACTCCTTGGTAAAAATGGAAATCGGTTCAACCCAGACATACCAGCCCTTGATTAAGTAGAGCAGGCTTCCAGCACACAAACTCGAGGTAGTGGCAGGTGAGCCTTTAGGCACAGCAGGCCCAGGGCTCAGAGAGGAAGCAGCACAGGGGGAATCTGCGTGTAGGTGGGAGCTAAGCACAGGGGGTGGTGGGTGCGGATTGTAGATGGGGTTAGGCCCAGGTGCAGCTGAGAGCAGGCGGTAGACGGTACCGGAGATAGGCAGCTAACGGTGCTACGGGTGCCACTCCGTTATTCAAGACTGCTTATGCATCCGTAGGACAGAGCTGTTTTGCAGAGAAACTTCCCTTCCCTTTGAACCAGGAGGCATGAGTATTGAGCCCGCAGGTGGGCTTAATAACAATAGTTAACATTTAGTGAGTGCATATTAGTTGCTAGGCTCTGTATTAAGCACTTTCTATGCAGGCACGACTTCATTTAATCTCTCAGTTCTGTGCAGTGTATCCTCTCATGATCCCCCATTTTACAGACCAGGAAACTGACTCACAGAGAGGTTATGTCATTTGTCCTGGGTCACACAGCGAGGAAGCACTGGAGCTGGAATTAAACCTGCGCAGTTTGCTTCCAGAGCCCATGTGATGAACTACTGTACTCCATTCTGCCTCTCAAAGGAGAGGCTGTTCAAAGGAGACAGTCACTCAGCACTTCAGGTTTGCGGCCACATACAGGAGGAGTTGGGGGAGGAGACCATAGAGGGAGTGAACGCTGCCTCCATCATCTGCTCTCACAGGAGCTCTGGGTTGGGACTTGGCCTTCCTCCCTCCCGCTTTCTGTAACAATTGGGTGAGTGGCAGAGAGAGACTGCCCCTGACATACTGGTTTCCTTCCACAGCCAGCACCGACTCGGTCGCCCACAGAGCTTCGCTCAGCTGAAATGTGAATTTAATTTACCAGCAATAGGCAATACCTTGGGCAAGTGACTCTCCTCTCTAGAGCTGTTTGTCTTAGCAAACATAATGAATCCCACCCACTGACCTCAATGTTCTCCCCCCTTTCCCTCCAATCCAGGAGTTCTCAAGCCCAGCTGCTCATTAAAGCCATCTGAGGCCCTTTAAAAAATGTCCAGGCCACCCTAGCTGGTTTGGCTCAGTAGATAGAGCGTCGGCCTATGGACTGAAGGGTCCCGGGTTCAATTCCAGTGAAGGGCGCATGCCCGGGTTGTGGGCTCTATCCCTAGTGGGGGGGTGGCAGGAGGCAGCCCATCAATGATTCTCTCTCATCATTGATGTTTCTCTCTCTCTCTCTCTCCC
>NW_006283136.1:308903-315177 GCF_000327345.1 Myotis davidii
TAAAAAATGTCCATGACTGGGCATCAACTCCATCAAAATGGAGCGGGGGCACTGGGTGATTCTACTGCAGGACCAGGCTGAGGATTACTGCTCCTACCGCTCCATTGCATTTCCACTCAAAGCCACGAACCAGGATCCTTTATTTCTCTCCTCAAGCAAGACAAATGAGAAACGCTTTATTGTGAATGATTGTAGAAGCAATTACATTTTCCCAAGGCCATTTTTACCCAGACCAACCCTAGAGTAGATGTTCAGGGTTGGTCCTCAGGCCCCTGAGCGGTCTGGCAGGCTGGGGGGAGGCGTGGCACAAACTCCAGGGAAATTTCATGGTGATGGGGCCCATTCATCTCAGCTGAACACCACATCAGCGGAGAGGCCCCGGCCTGCCAGGAACACGAGCAAAACCCTCATCCGTCAAGGCCGCCAGGCGGGGATTGAGCTCTACACCCGGCTGAAGTAGTCCAGAATTTATAAAGTCAACGGGATGAGTTTGTCCTGTGAAGTGCTGGCGGCTGGCAGATTGAAGCCTCTCACAGAGCCCATTTCTTATAAGGGATGGAAAATGAGAAATTTTGCTCAGCAGAAACAGAGGGAGTTACAAGGAGCCACGATTTAAGTTCTGGGCTCTCTCCAGCCTCGAGACAAGTTTCCCAGACACAGTCACCTGCTTGTCAAGTACAGGGACAAAGGTGAAATAATAGGGTCCTAGAGCTACAGATCAAGAGAACTGGATGTGAAGGCCAGCACTGCCCTTCCCCTCACTCCCTGCGGGGCTGGCCTGGCCTCCCCATCTCTCTGGCCTTTGTCCTCTGCTCTCTGCAGTGAGCACATCAGGCCCAGGAGCACAGAGACTCCTCCAACTCAAAGCTCCGGGACTTCTTCCTTCCCCTACCCACTCATTCTGGAAAAACCGGCGAGCTCCATGGATAGTTTTATTCCTTGCTTGCCCTATGAAACGCGATGAAAAGGTTGTCTGAAGAACCTGAGTTTTGTTGAGCATCTCTTTATTGCTGGAAGGAAAGGGTATAGAGAGGGAAGGGTATGATGGGTTCTGGGCCCCAGGTGGAGGGGAAGATTCTGAGGGTCTAGCTAGACCTCTGTTCTTACCCAGAATCCTCATGAGCACCAGGTCTAGCAAACCCCCAGTCCCAACATTTTAAAGCACCACGTTCAAAAACACAAAAGACTTGAACAAGTTTTTAATTAAGAATCAAAGTGTAACCATAACAATTAACTAAGGAACGTGGTGCTTCTTAATTCTGCGGTAGTTTTGGATGCACAGGATTGCAGAGATGGTACAGAGAGTTCCTCGGTGCCCATCACAGCTTCCCTCAGGCCCACATCTTACATAACGAGGGGACATTTATCACAACTAAGAGGTTAGCGTCGGGACACGCTGTTACTGAATTATGAACTACATTTGGATTTTCCTAATGTCCTGTTTCTTTACTCCAGTGTCCACGTCACTATGTCTCCTCAGTGTCCTACCGTCTGTGCCAGTTTTTCAGTGCCTGCTATTCTTTATCCGGGCTTCTCAGCCCTGCCTGTCCCCCAGAATCATCTGGAAGCCTTTGAAAGGCACCAAGGCCAGAGCCACACACCAATCACATCAGAGGTGCTGGGTGCAAAGAGGACCAGCATCATGTTCTCCTAGGGCTCCAGGCGACTCAGCTGTGCAGCAGCCAGAGTTGAGATATGGATACAGCTCTTAAAATATTGGACTTCCGACTTGTCCTGCCAAAGTTCTTGGTGAAGGCAAAAGATTTTCTCTAAATTAATTTTTTAAAATATATTTTTATTGACTTCAGAGAGGGAAGGGGGGAGAGAGAGAGAGAGAGAGAGAGAGAGAGAAACATCACTGATGAGAGAGAATCATTAATCAGCTGCCTCCTGCATACTCCCCTACTGAGGACCAAGCCCGCAACCTGGGCATGTGCCCTGACTGGGAATCACACCATGACCTCCTGGTTCCTAGGTCGACGCTCAACCACTAAGCCATGCCAGCCAGGCCTAAATTAATTTTTAATGACACATGAATATTTAAATACAATTTTTACATAGTGCTTGCTAGTGCTTTATAACTATTTAATAAAATAAGAACATTACAGGTAAAGGTTCAATTCCTTTTTGTTATCCCTCAATTATATGCTTTTCTTTTTCTCCAGAGACACAGATGCACACCCTTATAACTCTGGCTTCTACCATTACAGACTTTTTCCTCTGATTTTTCATGGAACCATTAGGAAATGAAATGGTATTGTGTGTTTATGTTTCTAAGTGGTACCATGTTATATGTAACATTCTGCAATGTGTTTTTTCATTTGATGTGTCTTAAAGATTTGCCACACAGTGACATATAAGTCTAGCTCATTCATTTCAGTAGCTTCCTAATAATTCATGGTATAAAAATACACTATTTATTTATGGACATTTAGCCTATGTTAAAGTGTTTCTCTAGCAACACCTGCTGCCACGCGCAGCCCTTGGGGTGTCACAGAAAGCTCCTTAGAGTATAGCATTTATGTAACTAAACACAACACCATCTGTCACATGTTTCTATGTAAAAGAATGAATATCTAGAAGTAGAGGTGCTCGACCTCAAAGGGTGTGGAGTCTGCATGCTTTGTTTTAGTTGACAGTATCTTATTCTCATCCTAACCAACTTTCCCAATTGATTCTCAATTTATCCTCCCAGAAACAGATGTGAGAGTACCATTTCCCCATCTTTGCCAACAAAGAGGTGACAAATGTTATTTTGTTTTTTTAATTTATATTCTGTGACTATTTTAATAGAACTATGAAATAACAGGCTGAAACAGATCTCTTTCTACTCCATTTTTTAATGGCTGCATAACATTCTATAGTATGAGTGTAGTAGTTGTTTATTGCTGTGTAACAAATAACCTTCCTCCCCTCCTCCAATTTAGTAACTTAAAACAAGAAATATTTATGATAGCAGTTTCTGAGGTCAGGGACCTGGGAACAGTCTACCTGGTGGCTCTGGATCAGGGTCTCTCATGAGGTTTCAGTTGGGCTGTGGCCAGGGCTGCTGTCACCTGAAGACGACTGGTGTTAAGAGACTGGCATACAAGGTGGCTCACATGGACAGCTGTTGGCAAGAGGACTCAGTTCTTCTCTATGGCACCTGCTCACAAGGCAGCTTCCCCAGTGATGACAAAGAGAGAGAACCCAAGATGGAAGCTGCTATCTTTTTCTAAGCTAAGCTCAAGGGTGGCATGCCATTATTCTGCCCTGTGCTATTGGCTATCGGGCATAGAGACCAACCCTGGTTCAGTGTAGGAAGGGACCACACCTGGGGCAATGCCAGGAGGCAGGGATCACTGAGGACCGACTTGGAGGCCGACTACCTCATGGGGTTACTGTGGGTCATCACAGGTGGTCTTCAGGGTTTCAGCTCACATGCAGCGCTGCCACGAACACGCTCGGACATGCTTCCTGATGCACGTGTACTTCTCGCCTAGTCCTAGCAGTGACGTTGCTGCGATTCCTTCATTTTCGAATGAGGAAATTGAAACCAGAGAAAAGCGACTTCTCCAAGGTCGCACTGCTGGTCACCTGCACGCCCAGGATTACAACTTCAGTCACCTGACTTTCAGTGCCTTTCATTTCCAGAACACTCTGTGGGCAAGGCAAGCATGGACTGGGATTTAAACAAATAACCTGAGATAAAGCCTGGCGGGTAATTGGCGACAATCAGTTTCCAGAATCAACATCATGTAACAGTTAATCTTGCTTTGGAGGCGATAAATATACATCACTGCACCCAAAGGCCGGAACTGGCCAATGCATGACGCCTAAGGTGCCGGGATCAAACAGCAGCTGGTGGGAACAGGAATCTTGATGAGCAGAGGCACTGAGGTCAGACAGACCTGGGTTTGAATCTGGCTCTACCTGTATGACTGTGTGTGAGCCACATAATTCCTGATTCTTCTGTAAAATGAGAATGCACAGAGCACCTGGTGCACAGGGAGGTTCTAGGATTACACGTGAAGATGTATGGGATGCACCAGCTCAGGGTCCAGCCGGCTCCTTAAGTGGGGCTCTGATTCTCTGTTCTTCCTGGCTGACCCACTTCAGTTACCCATCAAGCTTCCTGGATGAATGAATGCCACTTTCTGCCTCCTGCATGCACCTCAACGGGGGATCAAACCTGCAATCTGGGTATGTGCCTTGACTGGGAATTGAACCCACAACATTGTGGTGCAGCAGACGACACTCCAACCCACTGAGCCACACCGGCCATAGCTGAGCCCCATTTGCTAAAAATATATGGTGCCTGTGGAGCCCATTTTATTTCATTTTCCCACCTCCTGATCCTCTGCTGTTTACATGGACCAGTATTTGTGACCTGTGTTTTCTGTTGCAAACTGTCCAGATTTGGGGTGAATGGGGCAAGGTGTGGGTGTGCAGCAAGTGAGGGGCCCACTGAGGGCTGCCTCTCCAGCCCAGAGCACAGCGCTCTTTCTGCCCTTTGTGGTGTGCTAGTGGTCTATGCCACCGTCCCTGCAGGCTCGCTGGGTCCTCCTCTCCTTCACCTCCATGGCTCTAGCTCCAGTACGGTGCCCAGCACTTCAGGAGTGTCTGGGAAGGAAGGAAGAGAGGGAGGGAGGGAGGGAGAGAGGGAGGAGATTAATTAAACTAAATCAAGTGAAAATGTTAAGAGGATTGGGGGGGATGAGGAACAACTGAGTTGGACACCCACCAAAAGGGATGGGAAAGGGAAGAGGGTAAGTGTGGAGTTCGTTTTCTAGGTGGGGACCTCAAGGAGCCCTTGGAAGCGCCAGCGTAAACATCAGGTGAGCATGACAGAGACCCATAGCTTTTCACTAGCTGATTAGCAAACTGGCTTTTGTCCACAGGCCACTGGACTTCCTTGAGCTCCAGGAAAGTATCTCTGGGATCCAGACAGTTCTTCTGAATCTGAAGTTCACATGAGGATTCTGGCCAGAGCCAGACAGGGACAGCTATACAAGGGGAAGCAACAGGTGCCCTGAGCAAGTGACTCCAAAGACCAGAACCAGAAAGTACATGCAGGATCCTGAAGGTCAAACGACACCCCCACAAGGAACACCTGAGTTTGGCTTCCCCACTCTACCTCCCCTCCCCCCTGCCCCCGCCCTAGCACTGCCTCTACTGCCCTGAGGAAGACTGGACTTCAATGTCAAAGACCCATTTCCTCCTCCACTTGGGAAGCCACAGGGAACCCAGCCAGGCCCATCAGCTGCCTGCTGGTCCAGGGGGTGGTGACCCTTGGAGGGACCTGGCAGGGAAGGACAGGGCTCCACCATGCAGTGCTGGGAACCCCCATGGCCATGATGCTACTCCCAGCAAGGCTCTGGCAGGGCACAGCAGCACTAATGGTGGCAACTAGACAGACAGGAGCAGAGCAAGGACGATAGGCCAGGTACAGAAGGTCACCAGGGAAGAAAGCCCCAGGTGCCTAACAAGGGGCAAAACAAAAAACAAGGACCTCACCCCAGGGTAACCTTTTCTCCCCTGGCGTATCACTGGTCACCTGGTTTAGACCTATTGACTTTTTAAATTTTAATTTATTTTTTTTATTGATTTCAGAAAGGAAGGGCGAGGGAGAGCGATAGATAGAAACATCCATGATGAGAGAGAATCATTGATCCTGCATACCCCCTAGGGCAGTGGTCAGCAAACTGTGGCTCGAGAGCCACATGCGGCTCTCTGGCCCCTTGAGTATGGCTCTTCCACAAAATACCACGTGCAGGTGCGCACATACAGTGCGATTGAAACTTCGTGGCCCATGCGCAGAAGTTGGTATTTTGTGGAAGAGCCACACTTAAGGGGCCAAAGAGCTGCATGTGGCTTGCGAGCCGCAGTTTGCCGACCACGGATCTAGAGGAACTGTAATTGGGATACTGTTAGCTGTGTTCTGAAATATAAAGTTTAAATACCTATTTTGGATGAGGAAGAAAATGGGTTTTGTTTCCCAGGCAGAAGGTTGGGATGCTGAATAGGGCAGCATCTATAGCACTAGCCTTGGGGATTGCCTGGTTTGGGTTTGAGGAGAGACCTAGCCACACCCAGGTTGTCCGGCTTTGGACAAGTTACTTTTTGAGTATACTTCCTCAATTTACATCCATTCCTCTATAGCCGGGGTGGGGAACCTTTTTTCCTGCCAAGGGCCATTTGGATATTTATAACATAATTTGTGTGCCATACAAAATTATCAACTTCAAAGTCAGCCTTTTATATTTGATCAAACATTTAACTAACTCACTTCTAA
>NW_006283136.1:315231-316562 GCF_000327345.1 Myotis davidii
CCCTCCCTCCCCAGCTCCAAGGGCCCTTCTTTTATCCCCAGAACTTGTTTGCTACGCCTGTTTCTTCTAGGAAGTACTTCTTCTACCTCTGTAACTTACCACATAAATGTTCTCTTACAGTTTGGGTCTTGGCTCTAAATTCTTTCTTAGCCAGAACTCAAGTACCGCGGCTGCTGCACCTAGGTCCGGTCTGACACCGCTCATCTAACACCTGGTGGCATTCTCACTGCTGCCAACATAACCACGATAAGCAAAGGCATGGACAGGCCGAGGCTGGCAGCACCCTCATTCCAAACCCCATTCGCTGTTCTTCCTCAGGGAGCTCCCTGTTGAAAAACATTCTGTCTGTGATCAAACAGATTTATATTTATTTACTTTCCTTTCCTCGCAGGCCTGAGCCAGCCCAGACAGGTCAAAGGTCAGGATTCCAAGCAGATGTCTCTGGAGAAGCCTGGGACTCCCCCAGCAGCCAGGGCAGGGGGTTGCCAGCACCCCAGGCCCCTTGGCAAGTGGGGGAACCGCTGGGGGCGAGACGGGGCCTCCAGCTGTTTGGGGAACCTGGCCCTCGGTTCCTGGCTCTCTGCTTTCAAGGGGCCTGAGCGTCTTATGACCCAGGAACGTGGAACAATCACAAAGACACTTACATCCAAAGTGAATTTTCCTCCAAATCTGCACCCACCTTGCAGCAGGGAAGGCCATGCAGTACGTGGGTAAATCGGTGATTTATCTGCACGGTAACTGGGCCTTTGGATCTGGGAGGAGGGTTCCTGTGTGACTTCTTGCAGGAGAGCGCCACCGTGTCTGGGAAATCCCTGGTCAGACCTTGCTTCCAGGACAGGAATGTGGTAGCCACAAAAGACCGAAAGACCGAAAGACCGTTCCAAAGTCACACTTGAAGAAACTTCTTTACTAATTTATATGTAAAGCTTCCTAAAAACACAACACTCAGTGTTATGTTCTTAAGCAAATAGACTGAACGTAATTTGATACCTCAGGGACCCCCTTGGGCCCACTGGAAATGGGGGGGGGGAGTGCCCCCACACTGGTGGCCCCTCAGGTCAGCTTTTGAGTTCTTGAAGCTCTGCCTGGGCGTGTCTGGCTCCCAGCAAAGTGCTTCCCTATCCACCTGGGGAAATCAATCTTAGATGGTAGCCTCTCAGCTTCTCTGTCCTCTTCTGCACCTCTGGGGCCTGGGTCACTGATAGGATGGTCCTTAACTTGTTTCCTGAGCCCATTTTTTCTATGGGTTACTTCTTCTACCAGTGACTTTCCAAACAAACTTTCTCTTATAGTTTGAATCTTGGCTCCGAATTCTTTCTTAGCCAGAACTC
>NW_006283136.1:316707-317581 GCF_000327345.1 Myotis davidii
TTCCTCCTGGAGCTCCCTTTTGAAAAACATTCTGTCTGTGATCAAACAGATTTATATTTATTTACTTTCCTTTCCTCGCAGGCCTGAGCCAGCCCAGACAGGTCAAAGGTCAGGATTCCAAGCAGATGTCTCTGGAGAAGCCTGGGACTCCCCCAGCAGCCAGGGCAGGGGGTTGCCAGCACCCCAGGCCCCTTGGCAAGTGGGGGAACCGCTGGGGGCGAGACGGGGCCTCCAGCTGTTTGGGGAACCTGGCCCTCGGTTCCTGGCTCTCTGCTTTCAAGGGGCCTGAGCGTCTTATGTCCCAGGAACGTGGAACAATCACAAAGACACTTACATCTAAAGTGAATTTTCCTCCAAATCTGCACCCACCTTGCAGCAGGGAAGGCCATGCAGTACGTGGGTAAATCGGTGATTTATCTGCACGGTAACTGGGCCTTTGGATCTGGGAGGAGGGTTCCTGTGTGACTTCTTGCAGGAGAGCGCCACCGTGTCTGGGAAATCCCTGGTCAGACCTTGCTTCCAGGACAGGAATGTGGTAGCCACAAAAGACCGAAAGACCGTTCCAAAGTCACACTTGAAGAAACTTCTTTACTAATTTATATGTAAAGCTTCCTAAAAACACAACACTCAGTGTTATGTTCTTAAGCAAATAGACTGAACGTAATTTGATACCACAGGGACCCCCTTGGGCCCACTGGAAATGGGGGGGGGGAAGTGCCCCCACACTGGTGGCCCCTCAGGTCAGCTTTTGAGTTCTTGAAGCTCTGCCTGGGCTTTTCATAGTTTTGTGACCTGCCCCTTTGTCAAGCTGTGAATACGTCAACCCCTGGCAGTTTCTCCACCTCCTTGAAGTCCAGGTTTCCAGGACAGCAGC
>NW_006283136.1:317649-321900 GCF_000327345.1 Myotis davidii
GAGAGGGCTGGGAGGGGAGCAGGAGGTCTGGTTCTGCCCTTCGTCCTCCACCCTGGAGTGTGTAACTTCTCCGTGGACGCCGGGCTCCTCATCCAAAGCATAGGGAATTCGAACAGGTGATTCTGTGAGGCTCTGGGCCTCTGGGTCTCTGGGTAGCCCTGGAAATGCTCTAACATGATCTCAAACTCAGCACATCACCCAAACACAAGACTGCACTGTGGTTATCTGTCCAGGGCCTCGCTCTCCTTGCAATCCGTGCACTCCTAGGGGCAGGTCATTCATTCCTTCTCCAGCGCCTGGCAGGTGGCAGCCTGCAGTGGACACACAAATGGACCGGCCAGCTGAGACCCACATGCAGATTCCCCCTAGCTGTGAACCTGCCACCTGTCTCTCCAGCTGGGTTGCAAGTTCCCTGGGAATGAGAATAATCCTTTCTTCCTGGGACTCTGCTCAGATCTATGTCAGGACATAGGTGTGGCAGTATTCCAATCCTCCTCCTGCACACTTGCTGCCTAAGCCCTGGAGAGCCCCTCCCCAGATGCCCAGCATCTCCCCAAGGCTCCCTCCCCCCTATCTAAAGCTGATGCCTGGCTGATGGGGCCTCCAGGACTCTGCCTCAGTGCCATGGCTATGGCCGGCGTCCTTCTGAGTGAGTGTATTGCTGTTAAATGTCCGAGTTGGGGACCAGCCTGACGCAAATAATGGGGATGCAGCAGGTGTCTGGTAAGTCTACCTGTTACCTGAGAATTTATAAACGTGGCTCTGGCCTCCGAGTGGACGGCAGGGCTTCTCAGCAAGGGAGTGCCAGAGCCTGCTGTCTGACAGCGAGAAGCCACGTGTCTGGGTCTCCCGCTGGACAGCATAAGGCCCTCCATGGACACCAGCAGGTAAAGAAAAGTGCAGACTTGCTGTCCTTGCTGCTCCCAACACCTGTCCATCCATCCATCCATCCACCCATCCATCTGTCTGCTATTTGGGTACCACATTCTGGGTGCATCAGCTCCAGGAAGACCAGACAACAGATGATGTCAGAGGATGGGCGGCAGGGGAGCAGGAAGAGGGCAGGCCCAGCCTCTGACTAGCCAGGTGGCTGCACTCTCAGAACTGTGCTTCCTCTTCTGCACAAGGGAGAGGATTAAACTCACCTTCCAGCTTGTTGTGAGGACTGGAGGATCCACCCCAGGCCCTAACCCAGCACCCACAGGTGGGGCCTCCTCTCCTGATGGAGTCCTATTTTGAAAAATCAGGACTTTAAAAATAACGGCATGGTTACACAGGTAAAGCCAGCTGGCAAAGGCGCATCAGGCCGTACACTTAAGTGTGCCATTGCATGTAAAGCATGTGTTTAAAGCTAAAGCCTATCTTCTCGGGCATCAAAAATATTACTACAAAAAAATGAAGTTGAGATGCTAAAAAAAATGGCTGAGGAAAATCTAGGATGTTAGTCCTAGAGAAAGTTCCTCTGATAAGTCACTTTCAACCCTGAATTTCTTTTATTATGATGATTATTATTTTAAATCCTTACCCGAGAATATTTTTCCATTGATTTTTAGAGAGAGTGGAAGAGAGAGGGAAAGACAGAGAGAAATATCGATGTGGGAGAAGCACATCGATTGGTTGCTTCCTGCATGAGCCCCAACCAGGCTGGATTGGGGGGGGGGCGGGGGCCTGCAACCAAGGTACGTGCCCTGGACCAGAATCGAACCCAGGACCCTTCCATCTGCAGGCTGACACTCTATCCACTGAGCCAAACAGGCTAGGGCCAGCCCTGAATTTCTTCTCTAAGAACAGGGTAGGATGGTAGAAAGTCCTGGACACACTTTCTTCCCTAAAGTGAAGTGTTACACTGGCGCAGTTCAGCCTCAGCAGAGCTGGGAGAAGAACTGAGGGCCAGCAGAGGACGAGCAGGAGCCAGGGCTTGCTCCGCAGGCCGGGGCAGCACACCTGGCAGGTTAAACAGCACCAGGCGGGGCCAGTTACCTAGAGATTGATGCGGCTGGTAAGGGAAGGGGAGAGTGACGCGGTCCTCGCCACATCCTCAGTGTGGGGCCTTGGCTAATTGGATCTAAGGATCGATCATTTTATTGCTGATCCAGAAAGCGCTGTGATATTGACCTTCGAGGTTCAGAGAAGTGAGGTTAGGACACAGTGAAATAGACATTGGCAATGGCAGCCACAGTGGAGTTCCCAGTGTTTCGCTGGTGCAGGAGTGGGAACATGACTTCCAGGGCTTTATAGTTTAAAGACTGAAAACTCTGCATTTTACATGCACTTCTTCCCACTTCACAAGAGCTTATGTTCTTGCCATCTTGGCGTCCTCAGACAGGGCTCCTGGCCTGGCGTGCGGAAAGGCAGCGAGTCCCCAAGGTCACCGAAGACAGCTTATTCCCATGAGCTCACTTGAAACCAGGCTGTTTGGCACTCAGAGTGTGTGTCCCGTGCAAACCACACCCTAAATAGCACTGAGAGTGCCCACCACATCTATTAAGTCATCCACACAACACTGAGTTCCTAAGAGCTCCAGGACCTAGCACCATGCTGCCCTGAGCAGACACTTTGGCTTCTGCTCATTCAGTGGGCAGTGGGGAGACGTTCCCCAGCGTTCCTTCAGCTCACACCTGCTGAGTCCCTGTGGGGCCAGGTCCTTATTTGGGTAAAAAAAAAAAATAGAGATGGCCCCCATACCTCAAGGGTCCCAGTCTAGGGCAGAACTTAGGACAGGTGCCAAAAACCTACACCCAGGACCAAAAGTGGTCCCATGAGGAGAGGGGTGTGCTGAGTGCAAAGGGGGTTCTGAGATGCGGGGGACTCACAGCAGAGCGGGGTGGAAGCAGGGAACTGAAGAAAGATGACACAGGGGGACTTGGAGGAGGGGCTGGACATCGAAAGGCAGGGATCAGTGTGAGCAAAGGTGTGGTGGGCTCGCTCACCTGGCTATGGAAGGACAGGCCCAGGCAGGTGCGGGGCCCGGGCAGAGCCCTGACTGGGTGAGCAGGCCTTTGTAAGGAGCCACGCAGTGGTGGGTACGGGGGATAAAGGCCAAGAGGCTCACAGGACACCCCATGTTCCTGAAGCCTGGACGCCTGAGGGAGGCAGCAGGTGGAACCCCTCCAGACACAGTCCTCTTCCAATGCCGCCAGCTCCTCTCAGGCTCCCTCCTCTCCAGGCCGAGGCCCAGGCTGGTCAGGCCACACCTATCCCTGTGGGGAAAATGGAGGTGGGTCCCGGAGACAGACTGTCCAGCCCCAGCGCTGAGGAGAGGAAGGGAGAGTGTCCAGCAACTTCTGAGACAGCCTTCCTGCTTGTGCCTCAGAGAAGCCTCAGAGAGAGGGGACCCCTGCTGTCCTGGGGAAATTCTTCAGGTCAATGAGTTCATGCCTCCAAGGCAGTTCAGACACCAGCGCACAAACCCACGCTATAACGCTCCGTTCCTGGCAGGGCTCGAGAGCTGAAACGGTCTGCCTTGATGTGCTTTCCCAGGGCAGTCAGAACCCAGGGCCAGCGGCCAGCCTTCTGCTGGTTCATTCTCTGCATAGCAGATGGGAGGGGCTGAAAGACGTCTCCTTAAAGCAAAAAAAAGGAATGCCAAAGGCTGCCCAGCTGTGACAACTGTGGCTTGTGGGTCCTAATATTTGTTCCTTCCTGTTCCATGGATTATTTGAGAACAATATGGCCACTCAAAATAAAGACTACATTTTCCAGCATTTCTTGGAGAAGATATGGCCACGTAACTAAGATCTAGTCAATAAGTAAGTGCCACTTCAGGGACATTTTCTTAAAGGGGAGGAATATGCCTTTTCCCTTCCCTTTTTCTCCTTCCTGGTCTCTGGAATGTGGATGCAATGGCTGGAACTGGAGCGGCCATTCTGGACCATGAGGTAATCTTGGGGCTGAAGCTCTACATAGAAAAGCAGCAAGACAGGACCATGTGGGTCCTTGACCCGGTGGAGCTGGCATATTGGCCCTTGGCTACCTCTGGATATTTCTATGGAAAGAAACAGCCTTAAATTTTGTTTAAGCCAGCTTAACAAAATTTTGTTTGCTAATTTGGATTTCTCTGGTACTAACAGTCAAACTTACTACTAAATATTGCACCATTTTCCAAGGTGTAAATCCTACCTCCTCCAAGAAACATGCCCAGTCGGCACTGCCCCTCCTCCACCCACACCACCATGATAAAACACGGTCATATGTGTAGGACAGCACACAGAGTGTGCTGCTGCCTGCAAAGCCCTTGCACGGGCATGATTT
>NW_006283136.1:322039-338895 GCF_000327345.1 Myotis davidii
TGAGGAAGTGGTGGCTCAGAGGCCTAAATGGTTTCTGGTTTGGCAACACCCTTCAGCTTTAATATTAATGCCCGTGTCCACCTCCCCACCGGCCTGTGAGCTGCTCTGTGACCCAGCAGGGGCTGATTCAACTCTGATTCCTTCCCCGGCTCAGGGACCCACTCACGCCAGGTGCTATGTAATCGGTGCCAAATTGACTGGCTGTAAACGCAGCAAGTTCTTCTCCACCTGAGAATATTGATTTCTTCTAAACTGCATTTCTCTGCCTGACAGTCTCCAGTGAGGTAGAAAAACTACCAGGAAGGAGGAGCTTGGTCCTTTCAGGTGAACCCTTGGCCGGCAGAGGGCCAGAGGCCAGGCTGGGCAGTGTGTGTCCAGAGACTCTGCAACAACGTGCGAGGGACCCAGAGCTGCAGCTGCAAGAGCAGAGTGTGGAGGGGACCCCTCACAGGAGGGGCCGCTGAAGCTGGGGGCTCAGCGTACATTCCCACCCAGCTTTCCCTTTGGGATGGGGGCACGAGGAATCCCCAGGAAAGGAAAGGGAGGAGCTGGTTTCATAGCCAGCCTGGTTTTTTTTTTTTTTCAAGTATTACTTCACTGAATCTCACAGCACTCCCTCAAGTTTGAGGGGCAGGAAATTTCTTCCTTTGATGGGGACGGAGAGCTGAAGGAGAAATCAAATGAAACCTCGCACCCGGCTCTGAAGAAAAACCACTGCCCCAGATTTGCTGTGCTCCTGCGGGGAGGGGCGGGCCTGAGGACTCGACCTCCTGATGGAAATAACTGACCTCATTCCCCACATTCAACCGCCGGCTCTTCACTGGATTCAACGGCCATCAAGTTCGATCTGCCCAACAGTTCTCTGAGGACCAAGGCAGGCATTGCTCCTTAAAGCCTGACCTCAATCAAGATGCTACAGTGCCCTCTGTCAACAGATGAGGAACCTGAAGCCCAGAGAGGTGAAGTGACTTGCCCAAGGTCACATAGCACCAGAGCTATAGTACAGTTGTCCCTCATTCCATTGCCTGCAATTCATTGGGGGGAACCTTGCAGTGGATAAATCTAAAGAGCGTGGTTAACCTCATCTGCTCACCAGCCTGCAAAATCATGGGGCTCCCTGCTGTCCCCAAAATCAGGCCACAGGGGAGAGGAGAGGATAGTAATAGACTGAGCCCAAGCCAGCACTGCCCTTTGAATGGGAGCCTGGTTCCCACAAATAACCCCAGGGCCATGGAGTTCTGCAGCCTGAAGGGCCTGGAGAAAGTAAGGACACAGAGGCCCACAGAGGGGAGGGGACCTGCCCACGGACACACGGAGAAGGCAATCGCAAAACCAGGACTGCAGTCACTTCTGCGTGTTAACAACGGAGAAAGGGCAGTGTCTGCACCAGGCTCCCACGTCCATGCACAGATGTAACCTGGGAATTCGGACCCCACTCTGGCATCCTTCTCTGCTCTCCCCACAGTTTATACTTGTGAGTTCTGAGGGGTGTGATGAAGCTTGAAACACTGGATCATGCCACCTATATGAAAGGGATTGTTCATCCGTGTTTTATTAATTTCAGCCCACAACCAGCACTACAGCATCAAATGAATGCCTTTGAACGTGACCTTTATCCCTTAGATTTCCCCTTCCTGGTGTTTCACCGCCTCCTCAGCAGCACTAAGGATGTCCGACTGCAGCTTAGGCCTTCTCCCCGCTGGCAAGACCCTGCCCCCACTTGGAAATGTCATTTCCTCTGCAGCCAGAGGGACTTTCAGAAACTCCAATGGAGTCCTCACTCCTCCGCATCCAACCCTCCCACGGCTCCCCAGCACTCACAGCAGGTTCTCAGCCCTGACTACACAGCAACCTGGGAGCTTCATACAAATACTGACGCTGAAGCTCCACCCGGACCAAGTAAATCAGAATTTGGGGAGGAGGGTCCCTGATCAGTTTTGGAAGTTCCTAGGTTATTCAAATACGCAGCCTGGGTTTAGAGCCACTGTTCTTACAATGGAATGCCTGCCGCTGATAAATCCAGGAGGGGTTAGAATTAGCAAATCACCATGTGGCAAACACTGAGATAATAACTGACGGGCAAATCATCGGATGCTAAAACCACTGCGCGCAAGGCCATGGGTGAGCGGGATATGCACACAGCCCCCAAGTGTCCCCCCAGAGGTTGATCTTTACTTACAAAGGGGACAGGAGACCTTTCCGTTGGAGATATTTGACTGATCCACCTTAGCCAAGTTATTAAAACCGGCACCACCCACAGTGAAACCAGCTCCTGCCACCTGCCTCCCGGGCTGACGCCAAGGTGAGAACACATCAGCACATCACCCAAATCCCAATGTGAATCTAATCTGAAGAATCAGGATTGTGGGCCTTCTACAGAACAGCGGGCCCAGGAGGTAGCAGGCGAGGGAGGTGGTGAGTTCAAGGAGGAGGCCTCACGCTGGCACCCGTGACAATGCAAGCCCTGGGAACTGGCAGAAGTCTTAGAGATCCTGGACCTCACAGATGTGGGTCAGGAGATGCAGGCCAGCATCATTATTTTTTAAATGTTTATTGAATTTATTGGGGGTGACATCGGTTAATAAAATTGTAAAGGTTTCAAGTGTACAATTCTATAATACATCATCTGTTCACTGCCCAAAGTCAAGTCTCCTTCCATCACCATTTACCCTCCTCCACCTCCCCCACCCCCTTTTCCTCGGATAATCCCCATACTGTAGTCTGTGTCTGCTGTTTTTGTTTGTGCTTAATCCCGCTACCTTTTTTACCCAGCTCTCCTACCCCGCCTCCCCTCTGATAGCTGTCAGTCTGTTGTCTGTTTCTATTTTGTTTATTGATTTATTTTGTTCATTAGATCCCATATATAAGTGAAATTATACGGTATTTGTCTTCCTATGACTGGCTTATTTTGCTTAGAATAATATTCTCCACGTCCATCCATGCTGTCGCAAAAGGTAAGATTTCCTTCTTTTTTACAACTGAATAGTATTCCATTGTGTGAGTGGTGAGGTTGTCCGGTTCCATGTCTGGACCTGCCTGCCCATCTTTTTTACATAAGCAGGGCCTCTGGGACAGCACAAACTCCTAGGCTGCTGGATGGACCCTTTGCGTCTCCTTGCTGCCCTCCTCAGCTGGCCCAGCCAACCCCAGTGCAGGCTGGAGTCAGGCTTCCTCATATTGCTCTGCTGTTCACACACTAATAACAGAGCCTTTAGGCTCCTGGAACTGTCAGGAAAGGAGGGGGATTGCAAACATACAGCCAATTATCCATGCATCCATCCTTCCATCCATCCATCCACATAACCAACCATCCATATATCCAAGAGAAAATGCAAAGAATTGGGTAAGCTGGTATATGTTAAACCAATGGTGATCTGGGGAGAGAATCCCTGATTTGTAGGGTTAGCCAATTTCTGTGGTGTAAATATTCCCACCATGATTGAATTCAAGCTACCAAAATGATGCCATCTATGCGGACTTGGGAAAAGATGCACAGTATATGTTTTTAGATAGTATTTCCACCATACAGATCCAGATACACTCAGAACATAATTACAAAATGTAGTAAAATAATTAGGAAGTGACGAATTTTGAGTATTTGTTATTTTTGTACTTAGATAATTCATGTAATTGAAAGTTTATATAGTGTTGAAGGATGATTGCATTAAACAACCAGGTAGCACAATGCCTGCCATTAGCATTCAGTTCCTGCAAGCCGGTCGGAGCCAGCCCAGCACAAAGGACATCTGGGCACCGAGGAGAAAGCTGTTCTCCCCGGGGGTGGCAATAACAGGTGATCACAAGTGATGTAACAGCCAAACCTTTTAAATCTATATTGGGGAGACCAGTGCCTTGCCGCTAATTTACGGTCGCTATTTACACTCTTCCTATGGACTTCAATCAGTCCTGAGACATTAAATACCCTCTATTTGCCAGTGATGCCTTATGCTGTCAAGGCGTTGCATGAGAAGTTTTTTTTAAAGTCTAACAGTGCTACAAGCCTAGTTTTTAAAAGCCAGCAGTACCTTCTCTCCCCTTTCTCATATTTCTTCAGAAACAGCCTCTTCCAAACCTGTCGTCTCCTTCCAGGATTACCTCCATATTTCTAAACATTATGCACATCTGGCTAGCCATTGATGCTCCATTTTATATATTGTCTTCTTAATATAGTAAATAATGATTTCAGATATTTTACAGCCCTTTCCCTCCCTCCTTACATGTGAAGTTTTTAAAATCTGTAGTAGCATTTTATTGACATGATTATGATAGTATTACTCACCGAGGGGCCAAGTAAACATGTCTTCTTCCATCAAATGAAAATGACTCACTACAGGAACAAAGCTATTGTTTTCTTTTACTATGTGCTTAGATCTTCCTACACCCCCTAAGGCCTGTCAATGTAATTTTTTGGTCAAATGTGTCACTAGCTTTATCTGTTCCGTTTTCTCTCCAGGCCCCTCTGAGCTCCTGCTCCCAGTGGCACTGCTGTTCCTCGTGCTTGCCGTGGGGCTGGCGTCCCGGCAGCCTGGGTCTGATCAGATCTCCCCTTCCCCCTGCCTGGATCCCCTGCAGTGTCCTTTCTTGGTTCACTCCTTCCCTGCGATTTTCCTCCAAAAGCTTCCTGAGACAAGAGGCATGGGGGGCACAGGTTCTGAGATTGTGTGTGTCTGACAATGTCTATTTTGTCCGCACACTTGACTGGAAGCTGTTAGGATTTCCTTTTACCTCTGTCGTCCTTCAATTTCATGTGGATTGCGGGGATATAGGCCTTGCATTCATTGGACCGGGCACTAGGTCCTCCAGTTGTGAGAACTGAACGTACATTAGTTCTTATCTTTTCTTTGGTTTCTTCTAGTATCCTTTGGTTACAACCTCCCTAGTACTTTTTCTGGCTTCCCTTTCTAGAACCTTTGGACCTTTTGAAATGACTTGATTTTTAAAAACCTTTTCTTTCCTGTTTTCCACCTTTCTCTTTTTTCCTCTACTTTCTGGAGGTTTCCCCAAATTTATCATCCAACCCTGGTGTTAAATTTTTATTTCAGCTATCATTTGTAATTTCTAAGAACATCTTATGAGCTCTGGCTGTCCCTTTTTTATGGCTTTGTGTTTCGTGGATGCAGTTCCATCTCACCTTTCTGGGGGTATTATAATTTATTTTTGACATTTTCTTCATCTCTGGGTATTACATCTGCTTCTCTTGGGTGCCTTTTTTCTGAGTGTTTTGATCTCTGACTTGTGTGGGTGAGGCTTTCCTCACGTATTTGAGGAAACTTGGCTGTGGCTGTGTCCAAATGCTACAGAAAACCGGAGACTGGTGAGCTTCCTGGTGGGGTGATCAGGTGGCCTGTGGTATTTTCCTTGAGGACCCCCAAATGTCAGTAGCCCCAGGGATTTCTGGGCAGTTCAGTTTCTCCAGAGAATAGAAGGTCCCTTCTCCAAACGCTGGCCTTGGGAAAGAAGTGTGGCTGCTGGTGGCAGGGCCACCTCTCACGGTACAAATTCTTGCTTAGTCTATTCTTTTTGGTCAGAGCCTCATCACTGCCCTCCCCACTCTCAGGCCTTCCTGGTTCATTTTATCCAGAGAATAAAAAAAGTTCCGGGCCCCTGCAGGATTGGGGAAAGGGTACTCACTGGTGGTGGACTACTTCTCCTTACACAGATTTTCAAAGTCCCTTCCCTGTTTTCCCATCCCCATTCCCCTGGCCTCACTCTCCCCTCTCCTATTGAGTGCCCCCTCCTGTTCCTCACGGGGGGGTCCTGCAAGGTGGACCAGCCCCCTTCCTGCCACCCCCTCTGCCTACAGGCATTTGACTGGGGTTCTCTCCTCTCTGCCGAGTCATTTGCCATTCCTCAGTCTTCCTCCCATCTTCACATGCTGTGGTGTAGGTTACAGACATCTATCTCCTCACTTCATCAGACCCGGAGTTTTACTTTCCATTTTTGTTCTCTGATGGTTTGGGTGTGATTTTCAAGAAAAGAAGGGGAGGCAGTATGTCCTCACTTAGCCATCTTGAAGCCATAAATGTGACTCTCAGATCGATAGCCCATAACCCACCTTTCCCCTCAACTCCAACAGCATGGTTGAGATCTAGACCTGGCCGTTTCATGGACATCTCTAATTTGTCCTCAACAGGACGTGATTGATTCCACTCCCCTAAAAACATTGCTTCTCTCCAAGTCTTCTCAATCTTCAGAAAGGCACCCACCAAATTACTTGAATGGAAAGCATAGGAGAGAGCCTTGATCTCCTTTTACTCGTCTGCAGCCTCCTCCAGCCCTATCCTCAGCAAGGCCTGGATGCTCCCCCTTTAAAATATATCCTGCTTTGCCCTAGCTGGTTTGGCTGAGTGGATAGAGCATCACCCTGCATACTGAAGGGTCCCGGGTTCGATTCTGTTCAAGGGCACATGCCTGGGTTTCGGCTTGATCCTCAGTAGGGGGCTTGCCGGAGGCAGCTGACCAATGATTCGCTCTCATCATTGATGTTTCTATCTCTCTCTCTTTCTCCCTTCCTCTCTGAAATCAATAAAAATATATTTAAAAAATAAAATAAATCCTGCCTTTTCACTTTTCGTTGCACCTTAATCAGTCACCAGCCCAAGCCACCATCACCTTTGCCTAAATCATTATATCACCTCCTACTGGTCTTCCTCCTCACACTCTACACCAACAATGACCAGATCATGTCACTTCCCTGCTTCAAATTCTCCATCACACTTAGGATAAGGCCTCACTCCTTCCTGTGGCGGATGGAACCCTGCACCCCTGCAGGATGTGGCCCCTCCTCCCACCTCCTCCCTCACCCTCTCTTGTCCTCAGCCACACTGGCCTTCCCACAGTCCTAAGAGTCCAGCCTTTTCCTCTCTTGGTGCCTTTGCTCTTGCTGTTCTGCCTGAAATCCTCTTCCCCCAGACTTCACATGGCTGCCTCCCTCTCATTGTTCAGGTCCTCGCTCCACGGTCACCTACTCAGAGACCTTCCCTGCCATTCATTCTAAAGTAGCACCTCCCACCCCAGGAACCGCCTACCAAACGGCTCTCACACCCACTGCTGCTGTGTAAGATGGTCTTGCTTATTCATTTGTCCACTGCTGTAGCCCAGTGCCTAGAGCAGTGCTTGGTACACAGTGGGAGCCCAGTTAAGACTTGTTGAATGATAGAATAGCTGGGAGCCAGAAGCCCTTTGCTATAGTACCAGTTCTACCATTTGCAAGTTAGGCAAGCTTAAGCCAATAACTTCATCTCTCTGAGCCTCAGTTTACCCTATATGTACAATGGGAACAATAATCCTTTCCTTTCCTTCGGGGTAGGGGGCGGGGTGCACACACACTGCTAAGCCTAAATGAGGTGGTGAAAGTGAAGACCCTCATGAGTGCTTATTTATGAACTATGAAGTCCTCTAAATGCCTACAGCATTGATCCCGTTTCACTACTTCCCTTACCCCCGCCCCCCCACACACACACACTTACCCCAAGAGGAGGTGAAGTGAAAGGAGGTCTGAGGAGGGATGAGGATAACTGGGTTTAACACCCGTATTTCAGAGTGAAAGAACACACCGCCATTTGTACAGCAAGAAGCAGCTGGGGAGCGCGGCTATAGCCCGTAAACACCCCAAACCTGTGGCCCGCACGGCTCCTGTGTTGACCAGCAGGGAGTCAGGCAGCCCAGGCTCTGCAAGCTGAACCCAGAGAGGGCGCAGGCCAACGCGGGGTCACAGGTGACCCAGGACTGGGTGGGCTGCATGCACTCAAGTGTAGTCCAGAGCTGTGGCATTTATTGATGACCTTTCTCTTCTCTTTTAAAGAAAAAGAAAGCACAGCCAGCACCCCTGGCACTGGTCAGGGTCTTAGTGGGGTCAGGACAGATCCTTCTCCATTTTGCTGAGGTCATTAACCTTCTTTTTTTAAATGTCAGTGACAATTTTTTTTTTTTTGAACAAAGATATTGTCTTTTGCTTTCTAATGCTCCTTTTGTCAACCCCCTGCCTCCTCAGCGTTTTGGCCCTTGTGTGTGGTTTGAGCTGGGAACTGACCAGCACGGGAACTGGGTCTCTACAGCAGGGTGGCTTCCATCAGCCACTTCATGTCTCCCTTCCAGGCAGACCCCGCCCGGTGCCCCTCCCCAAGCCGTCTCCGCTCCGTGTCCTCCTGCCTCAGGCACTCAGGGTGGCCTCTGTAGGACTTCTCATAGGAAACAGAGATGATCTCACGGAGGGGGATGATCCTGCACTTGCTTAGAGAGGAGTCTCCCTCCCAGCAGCAGGCAGAGCCTCTGAAATGGAACCTGAAAACGCTCAGGTATAGAGAGTGAATCTTCTCCAGTGGGTCAGCCGTGGAGAAAAGGGCAGCAAATAGGCTCGGAAATCCAGAATCTCAGTCATCAGGGTTAGGTCATCCTAGCTTCTACCTGTTGCTCAGCTTTCATCTCGTGTCCTCTCACAGAGGTTGCACGGTCCCTGCTGGCATACCTCCAGTGGCGTGGAGCTCACTACCTGTCTAAGCATCTCTTTCCCACTCTGCCTGCTCTTCAGGATCATCCACCTGAGTCCCACAGGGCAGACAGAACATTTGAGGGAATCCTCTGGGAATTTTATGGGCAAAACAATTGCAAGTTAGGCACGTGTAAGGCAATAACTCCACCTCTCGGGTACAGAGAGTAAATCTTTTCAAGTCCCAGGAATTCACTGAGCTTGATGAGAGGATGAATGTGAACATAGGAAATTCATTCAACGGGGACACAGGGAGCATTTCTGCCTCTGCCCATTGTCTCCAAATCTGCCCTGATGCGAAGCCCTCCTCTTTGCCCGGTGCTCTCCCATCCTTCCTCCAGTGGCCCTTACTGGGGTGCTGTGGGGGGAGGGGTACCTCTTGGCATGTCTCCACTCCTCTCTCTTGCTCCCCCAATCCACTGATACCACTTCTCTGCGGAAGGCGAGGGCACGGTTTTCATTTACAATAGTCCCAACGGCATGATGTACAGGCCTCCCTTTTCTGCAGTTTCACTTTCCAAGGTTTCTGAAGATATTAAATGGAAAGTTCCAGAAATAAACAATTCATAAGCTTTAAATTGTGTGCCACTCTGAGTAGGATGATGAAATCTTTCACAGATCTGCCCAGGATGTGAATCATCCCTTTGTTCAGCATACCCATGCTGTAGGAACAATACGTAAGATATTTTGAGAGAGTGAGAGAGACCACATTCACATAACTTTTATTACTGTATATTGTTATATTTGTTCTATTTTATTATTGGTTATTATTGTCAACCTCTTACTGCGCCTAATTTGTAAGTTAAACTTTATCACAGGTATGTATGTACAGGAAAAAAGCATAATATAATTGGGTTCGGTACTATAGGTGGTTTCAGCATTGACTGGGTGTCGTGGGAGGCATCCACCATGGATAAGGGGGCTCCTGTATTCGTGCAAACCACAAAGATGTCATGAGACCACCGCCTGCCAGGCGCCTTCAGGTGCTGGGAGCACACAGAGGCCAGAGCTCCTGCCTTCACGGAGCGCACAGAAGACAGGCGTTGGATGATGGACGAGGCAGGATTGCAGTGGTGTCTGTGCAGCAAACCCCCTGGCCCCTCCAGTCTCAGGTTTTTGTGGCATCCAACGAATGACCTGCAGCGCTGCAGTCAAACTTAGTAAAAGAGCCAGGCCAACCTGTATTTGTCTTTCTTGAGAGAAAAGGTGATCCCATCCATAGCCCGGGCCACAAGGGTCACCATCTCTTATGCTTCCTCCCACCTCCACGTGCCCGCAGGTTCTGGAAGCCTCACTCCGGCTCTCCTTGGAGCAGGCCCTGGCACTCCTGGGCCAGGGCAGGCAGGCAGGTGGGGAGAGACCACAGAGGCACCCAGAGGGATGCCTGCAGGGAGAGCTGGCATGGCTTCAGGCTTAGAGCAAGGTTGGTTCTCCTGAAAGGCGGCACAGGATGAGATGGACCCAAGTTTGCCACGAAGCTGCCTGCCCGTGGCTGTGAACAAGGACTTACGTGTTTCAAAGCGTGTTCACGTAGCCTTGGGAGGTTATTGACATTTCTGCCACTTTCTGGCTCAGACTGCTGCTCGAACAGATTGCTAGGCCCCTGACGGCATGCCCTGCGAGCATGGACATTCTGCAGAAACTCGGTCATGGCCTTGCACTTTGTGTAAGACATTTTATGCTCTGGAAAGTGCCAGGCCCTGGCTGGCTGACAGTCAGAAGGTTGGCGGCCTGGGTGTGAGAGAGGAGGCCTTTCTGAGAGAGGGCAGGATGCCCTAATGGGGATACACGGGGTTCTACCCTGGGGGCAGCTCGGGTGTGGGGCCAGATGGCTAGGACATGCCCCTGGGCAGGGCTGGGGCTGGTGGCAGAGCTTCCGTAGAGGAAGCTGGGAGCACTTGCATGACAGCACTTGTGGCACCGGGGACGGGCGGCAGTGCATGGGAGCTAGGGCCTTGGAAGTCCTTTCCTGTGAGTTATCTTACCCACTATCACAGCTGCCCCAGGGCGGCAAGGCCAGGAACCAAAACTCTCCCATTTTCACAGAACTGGGCCCGCTGGCCAAGGTCATAGTGAGGTCAGGACCAGAACCCAGAGCCCCAGCCTCTTTCCAAGGCAACGTGATACCACACACAGAGCAGCTCTAACTCTGGCCACACGTTTTGGAGGACTCCATAATGATCATAGGTCCACATGTGTGTCAACGCCCAGACACATGTGAACCTGAGCAATCATGCAGTGAAAGTGAGGGCTCGACCGCCCTGAGGAGCAACTGGCAACACTTAGGTAGAAGTGCGGGTATCTGCACGTCTTACACCCAGCAGTTTAATTCCTGGATTAACAAGACAAGGACATTCTGAGCAGGTCCACAAGGACCCGGGGCAAGGCTGTCCATGGCAGGGTCACTTGGTGGGAGCGGGTGTGAGTAGGTGAGTGGCAGGTCATGTGGGTTTCCATCAGTGTGGATGAGGGCAGGCGGACTGTGGCAGGAGCACACCACAGAGTAAGGGCAGCAGCGACAATCACGGGGAGGGGCCTCAGCCACACAGCGCCGAATAAAGGAACATGAGAAACTCTAAGAGTTACCCCAACTAAAACACATACAAACACAATCTCATTTTGAAAGAACACAGAAAGTTAACAAGTAAGCAGATTAGAATGACTGTGCATTGGGAGATGGGAGTGGGATATGGTGGTGAATGGGAATCTATCTATATAAAACCCTAATATGCAAATCGACTAAATGGCCGAATGACTGGTCGCTATGACATGCACTGACCACCAGGGGGTAGACACTCAACGCAGGAGCTGCCCCCGCCCACAGGCACTGACTAGCAGTGGTGGTGGTAGGCGGGGCCATTGAGTAGGCGGCCCCAGGCCAGCCAAGGCGGGTGCAAGTGGGGGCCCACAATCACCCTGCCCACCGCCCCACAGATGGGCCTTGATCGCTGGCCAGGCCTAGGGACCCTACCCGTGCACAAATTTCGTGCACCGGGCCTCTAGTGAATAAATAAAATGCGAGAGGGGCCTAATGGGAAGCAAGGGTGGATGGGTCATGGATTGAGGAGGGGTACTCAACCCTCTATGCCTGAGGTTATTAAATAAATGCGAGAGGGGCCTAATGGGAAGCAGGGGTGGATGGGTCATGGATTGAGGAGGGTACTCAACCCTCTATGCCTGAGGTTATTAAAAAAGGTGTGCAGGAAGTGGAGAGAAAAGGTGGAAGGGAAGTATTGGGGCCTCTGGCTTCACCCACACCCCATATCAAACAGCAGACCAGCATGAGCACCCAGGGAACATTGCTCCCCTTGCTAAATCTCTGCTGCACTTGCTCCCTGAACTGTGCTGGGCCTGAGCAGGAGCTGGGGGCCATGTCGAGGTGACACTGCAAGGTCTCCGTCCTCAAGGAGCTCACAGACCATGTAGATGGCGAGGCCAATGTGCAGATAGCCACAAGGCAGGGCAGCCTACAAGCAAGTGCCTGGGTCTAGGGAGATGTCACCAACAGTTCATGTGCCCAAATGGCTGTCATTTATTATTTTAAAAGAATAAATAATACTTTAAACATACTCATAGACACAGACAGCAGGATGGTGGTTGCCAGAAGGGAGGGGGGTGGGGCGAGGAGGATAAAGAGAGTAAAGGGCGTCAGATATGTGGTGATAAAAGGAGACCAGACTTTGGGTGGAAGCACACAACAGAGGCTACAGGTGATGTATTAGAGAATGTACACTTTACGCTTACATAATGTTATTAAGCTACGTTACCCCAGTAAACTCCCAAGCCCTTACACTGTTTTCTGGTTAGTTTCCAACACTCCTTTGAGGGAGTCCTTACTAATGTCTACAAATGGGGCAAGAGGTGACCTTGCTTGACCGAGGTTGTCCAAGTAGGGAGGGCAGAAGGTGAACTCAAAGCCAGGCCTCTGTCTTAGGTGCAAGGGTCTCTCTACCACACCACCTTGCCTTCTCAGAAAACTCTGCTGGTCCTGCCATACTCCACGTTCAGCCCCGTCTCTGGGCCTCCCTTGCTGAGGTCAGCCAGGAGGCCAGGCGGTGTTAGAATGAGCAGAAGTTTGGCCTTTCATTTAAGCAGATGCTGAGTCACAGCTGCACTTGCTCCCTTAACCACAAACGCCGGGCACTCTGGGTGGGGGCCCGCTGAGCCAGCACGCCACTCCTGGCTTGATGAGATGCTACTGCAGGGGATGCTGTAGTTTGGTTTTGACAACTATTCAAGAATGAATCCCATCCACAAGCCACGAGCTCTCCAAAGGCCATCATTATTTGTATACACACAAAAGATGATGGTATCAGAAGTGAGAGCAGAGTCTGGAAATGCTATTATAGGTCACTTGTACTTAGAGAATTGGGGCATCCATAGGGAAGGCTGGAAACCCAGAGCCTACTTAGCTGGGATTATGTTTTCTCATGGGTGGTGGTAACCATGCCAACCGCAAGCTGTAAAGTGGCCAGAGTGTTCTTACCTGTAATTGGGGGAAAGGTGGGTGACTAACATTTTATAGCATGTATTTTTTTTTATTATAAAAGTAATTAATTTCACTATGGGAAATATAGAAGTAAATACAGATGGAGATAAAAAGCACCTTAATCCCACTACCCAGAAATGTTCTCTTTTCTGACTGCTACAGGCATATGCGCTACAGTGACATTTTTATGAGACAAATTAAACACAGCACAGTGAGTACGCGTGTGCTGCCCTGCCTGTAACAGGATCCGATCAGGAACCAGCCTGCCAGGATCTGCCGGAAGGCTGCTCGTGAAAACACAGGCGCACACGGCGGCTTTGCTGGTCTGACTGGGTTTCCTGTGGGGCGACTGTGTTGCTTACCGTGAAGTTGTAAGGTCAAGCCCACTGGCGACAGAGGAGGGGAAAGCTCCTGAGTTGGTGATCTCAAAAACAAATACGGAAAATTTATTGGGCTTTTGCCCATTTAGATCAACTAGTCTATTGTTTTTCCCTTGCAATAAACGACACTCAGAGCTATAGAAACACTTTAATTATTGAAATTATTTCAGGAAAAATACCTTTGTTATTGTGAGTCTAATGCTCTAGCATTTTGTCCACTTTTTTTCCTCCATTGAGATAACTGGTTTTTTTTTTAAAACTATGGTATTTGAAACACATGGTTTTTTAAGAGTTTAACTAATAAAATAAAGCAGAACCGGCTCTCTTTTTATATACACACACATACACACATGTAATTTTAAAAATAAAATTAGGAACATACTGTACATATCATCTATATTTTCTATTCTTTACTTAATAGCATATTGTAAACATTTTCCAGTACATAAAATCAAAAATATGATTTTTAATGCCTAAGTATTCCATTATATGGATGTAACATACATTATTTATCTCTTCCCCAGTCAACATTTTAACTTGGCCCCAATTTTTTCTATTATAGAAAAAAGCTGTGACAGTGACTCTCTGTCCACAGCACTCATTATTTTCTTACAGTAAATTTAGAATTTTAATTACCTTCGCGAGGTACTCATGAGTATTACTGATGGTGTATATAAATCCCCAATGCAATGCTTGGTACATGGCAGGCATTCGATGACTGAAAGCTATAAATAGGAAACCAAGCGCCTCAGGGAACAGACCGATTCTGTCGGAGCTGAGTTAAGAGAGAACTGTGCTCCACTTCGTCAGGGGATGATGTCAAGGGATAGTTTGGGGGAAGGAGAATGAGAAAGGATGCGGTTGTTTTTGTTCCCAGGAGCAGAAGGGCCTGCCAACATCCAGAATAAAATGATTCTCGACGTAACAATCCCACCCTCCCACCCTCTCCCAGATAAGCTCTCCCTCAGCCCTCGGGGACCGCTCACTCAGCTCAGTCCTGCAGAGCGGGAGTCTGAGCCACACGGATGACTCTCGATTTCGATACAGGACCTTCGTGTAACGGAAAGCTGTGAGCACAGCACAAACAACATAAATAAACTGTGTTCTTGAAGATTATTTATTCGCTATTCTCACTCACGATGAAAGGAAATAAAAAAGTAAATGAAACTGAAATAAAATAAGATGAAAATCCAGCAACATGTCTTCCCCAAGGACTTCAGCTGGACTCCGCGCAGTGGGCCCGGAGGAGCGTCCTGTGTGCGGCTCCCCTGCAGGAGAACTCACTAGAAGGACTTTAAAAACAGCCTGAATGCTTCTAAGGGGCAGGTCTGACCTGTGCAGTGGGAAAGTCTGGAGGAGGGTGTTCTAAACAGAGACTGGAATGCTTACAGGCCTCGGAGCACCAGCCCGACCGAGCCACGTGGTCACACGCGAGCACGGCTGGGCTCCTCGTTGGAAGGAATGAGTCTTCCCAGCCCAGACAACCCCATTGCATGCCTTCGGGGGTGGCCGACCTCTGTTCTTTGATGACGGATTTGATTTCTGAGCACAGTCTCGTCCCCTGGAGCTGGCCCAGCCGAACAGGGGATGCAGAGGTCTGTGACGCAGCTGGGAGGTGAGAGCTGCGAAGCCGTGTAAGGAGACCAGCTTTGGGATGTGGGCCACCGCTGGCACTGAAGGCCCTCTCCCAAGAGGCGGCGGCGGTCTTCACCCCTGCAGCAGGCAACGTGAGCATCCTGGGCGTGAGTGCAGCCTCCTGGGGGCACGCGTGGGAGGTCGCCTCCGTTTGAATGCTTAAAATCCGGGCCAGCTCTGGCTCACTGGGAGCTGCAGAAGTTCTGTTTGTTCTTTCTCTCAAAATGGAAGCCTGTCAATTTAAAATCAATTTATATTTTGTCCAAGGAAGGCCTGTTCTTAAAAGGATTTCCATTCTCTGGAGGCTGAAGGCAAAGGGCACTGTTTTCTTCCCTTCCTTCTCTTCCAACACCGGCTCCCTAGCCCCCCGGGAAGAGGTCTCCGTGCCTGCCTTTCCTGATGCCTGTCCCCTGGAGGGAAAAGTCCCCAAGCACCAGCAATGTGCAGGCCACTCCCGCTGGGCGGCCTCAGGACAGTGGCCCACAGTGGAAGAGCTGCAGCACCTGATCACAGAGGACCTCCCTGCAGTGTCTCTCAAGGGGTTCAGATACCACCTGGGGGCCTGTCCCAGAGGCACCCGCTCCTCCCCTTCCCCCAGATCTGAAGAGCAAGGCAGGGGAGCATGTACCTAGACCTCCGGGATAGGGGTGTTGCAGTTCCCGTGGTAGATCCTGACGTGGCCCTCGCACCGGAAGTAGGCCTCGAAGACGTCACTGTAGCCGTGGTCCCTCCACCAGGTGCAGAGCTGCCGGTTCCAGGTGCAGTCCAGCACATGGAAGAGCTCGGGGTGCTCCATGCCGATCATGGTGAAGAAGTCCTGGTCCCCGAGGTGGCCTCGGAAGTGGTACTTGTCGGCCAGCTGCTGCACCTGCGCCGGCTCCAGCAGGCGGCCGTAGAGCGGGGACTGGCGCATGGCCTCCAGGTGCAGCAGCATCACCCCGCTGTTGAAGCCAGGGAGCCCCTCGGGAGGCGGGCCCCCGACCCGGGTCTTGGGGTTCTCATGGCGGAACTGCCAGAATGTGTGCCTGGGAAGGGGAGAGAGAACAGGCTTAGTCCGGTGTGTGGGGGTGAAGCCCTTTGCCAGCACTGCTCCCCTGGCTCTGCACCACCACCCTGGCGGGAGATAGGGTTTCAGCCCCCAGTTCTCCAGCTATGAAAACGGAGGCCCTCTGAGGTTCGGAATCTGTACCCTGACACAGGCAAATGGTAGCACTGGGACCTGGACCCAGTCTCCTGACGCCAAGCCTCGCGTACTTCCCACCATCCTCCACTTCCACAGGATGGCATCGCCGCTGCCACACTCCATCTGCGTGGACGCGGGGTGCAGCAGCACTGCCCTGGAGGGGCCTGTCCCTCCTCACTACACCCCGTGAGTCAGGTGCTCTGTGAGATGACAGTCACTTCACAGCTGGGAAACTGAGGCACAGAGAGGCTGGGTAACTTGCCCAAAGTCACACAATTAGTCAGCAGCAAAAGCAGGGGCTAGCCCGGCTAGTGTGGCTCAGTGGTTGGACATCGACCCATGAACCAGGAGGTCATGGTTTGATTCCTGGTCAGAGCACTTGCCCAGGTTGTGGGCTAGACCCCCAATAGGGGGCATGGACGGGGCAGCTGATCAACGATTCTCTCTCATCATTAATGTTTCTATTTATCTCTCCCTCTCCCTTCCTCTCTCTGAAATCAGAAATCTATACTAAAAGAGAAACATGGTAATTGGCGTACAACCGCTACCCTTCCCATTGACTAATCAGGGGCGATAAGCAAATTAACTGTCAGCCAAGATGGCAGCCGGCAGCCAGGAAGCTTAAACTGAAAATGAGGCTTGCTTGCTTCAGTGATGGAGGACTGCAACGTTCTTGCCAGC
>NW_006283136.1:339943-344469 GCF_000327345.1 Myotis davidii
ATCCTGAAGGGGAGTGGGCCTAAGCCGTCATTTGGACATCCCCTGAGGGGTCCTGGACTGCGAGAGGGTGCAGGCCAGGCTGAGGGACTCCCTTGAGTGCATGAATTTTTGTGCACCGGGCCTCTAGTCATTATATAAATATTTATTAAGTAGGGGCTAAACCCAGGCATCTGGCTCCAGAGTCCACTTCTTAAGACAGTAACAACGCAGGTGGAACTTTCTACCCTCTTGTCTTTGTGATCTCGAGAAGGAGAGGATAGAGAAGGAAGGGGAGACGATTCTGAGTGCTGATCTGGTAAAGACGTAGGAAGCTACGCACAGCCTGAAACAAAATCATTTCTGCTTTAGAACCAGCCTCATTCTTTAGGGCCCCAAGCCCAGCAGGCTCATGAAGCGGGGAGGCTTGAAGCGGCTCAGGACTCCTACCCACGGTTTAGGTGAAAGTCAGCCGTGACTTTAGAGGGACTTTCACCTCAATTTCAATTTCCCTCCAGGCAGATTTAGAAATCCAGTCTAGACCCATAGTTCAGGGGATGTCAGAGCCAGGAGACCCTGCTAGGCCCTCTATCCAAAGGCTTCCATCTGGAGAAGGGAACTGCCCCGGGGTGACATGGTTGGGTACTGGCTATTCTGTTCTCCAACCTCCCCAATCTCAAGCCCCCGTGTGCTGCGAGGGTGGGCAGCGGGAGGAGCGAGTCAAGGCTCCACATCCCAGACGGACACGCAGTCTCAGCAGCGGGGTCAGTGGTTTGGAGGAAGGATGGAGGGCCCTTTGTTGGGGGCAAGGGGCAGGAATGGGGCAGGGAGTGTTCAGCATCACACCACATCTCACCTGTTTTTACTTCCTAGAGAATCCTTAGGGTGGGAAGGCGTCCTGCCCAAACCCCTTGCCTCCCCTTTCTCTGCTCCCAGCCTGGAAATGCCCCTCCGCTCGCCTCCCATAGCGACAGTTTCCCTGACCAGCCACAGGGTAGGATCTGTGTGGTGAAGTGTATGGCTCAGTGGAAGGAAAACCGGAGACCAGCTCCAGTGGGCCAGAGCGGGCCGTTTTCTTGTTCTAACACATTTTTCCGAGTCTGGGAATGGAGAGGCCTTCCTTGAGGTCTCGCATATCACAAAGGGCACCGGGAGTTTGATCCTGGTGAGGAAAAAGGCATTCCCTTCGGACATTCTCACACGCAGAACACACAGGTTCATTGTTTGAGCTTCGCCAGAATGGACTATGAGTGGAACCGCGCTCTGGCGCCTGCTTGGTGATAAAATCCTTGGCAAAAACAAGCTTCCCAAGCCAACTGAGCTGCAGGAGCCTTTCTAGCCGCTGAAGCCGGCACAGATGGGATCACAGAGGGACTTGCCATGCAGCCCGGCAACTGTTTGCTCATTTTACCATATTTCTTCCAAATGGTTCATGTCAGCTCCAGGTTGCAAACCAGCTAAAATTCTACCAAACAGATGTGGGCCACCACAGCAGAGGAGGAACCCTCCAGCCAGGGGCTGGATCACGCCAGGGGGTGAGAGCAGAAGCGTCCACAGGAGGAGAGGGTTGCAAGGACAGTGGAGGCAGAGGGGTGCCTGAGGAGCCCCTGGACACCTCACAAGCCATCGAGCCCAGGTTTCATCTCCTTCCTCCCCAGAGAACCAGTGGGATGCGGTGTGGGGTGCATCAGCCTCCCCTGGGTCTGTGAGGACCCCCAGGACCACCTCATACAGCGCCCGAACGGCAGGGCTTCAGGAACAAAACCATGCCTGACAAGGAATGAGGGAAGGTCGGTGCGACTCAGGCTGCGCAGCCTTCAATGTGGGTGGGAACCCAGGCAGGGAGCCGTCAGGACACAGAGCAGCAGCTGCAGAGAGCTGCGGGTTCACGGGCACACAGCCCCCCACTGTGGGGTCCATCTGGGTAGAGAGAGGCAGGGACCCCCGAGAGGGTGCTCAGCTGGTTCAGAAGGGTTTTCACTCCTGAGCAAGCTGGGGTGCAGGGAGGCCACCGCAGCCCCGGGCACCTTACCAACCTCAGCAGGGAAGCTCCCCCATCTTCCCTGCCCACACAAGGGTGATCTGACACTGAACTTAATGGGCCCAGGAGAGGGGGCCCGAGGCAGAGAGAGAGAACAGAACATCCTTTCAGGCGGGGACCTAGCCAGGTGCCTCCTTGGGAACAGAATGCCTGGCACGGCCACTCGATCAGGACCAAGAGGCATTTTATAACAAAGAGCCAGAGGGAAACAGGTCTGGGGCAGCGGCACGTTATGATTTGTAAGGCGAAGCAAAGAAGGGACAGGAAATTAGAAATGCAAGCCGCTCAGGACGTCTGCTGAAGCAGAAACACCGCCTGAAGATAAACCGACGAGTCTCTAAGCACAGGATTATGTCCAGGCTGCCCTTGTTCAAAGCATTCCCGCTACCCCAACATGAACCCACAAAAACAGCAGGTACTTAGAAGAATGGCGGAGTTCTCTGGCCGCCATGTCGGCTGGTTCTTGTGGAGGAGTTGTGACAGCCTTGAGGCAGAGAGAATGACACAGGGAGGAGGAGGGATGGGACCACAGACTCCTCACCTGCCACAGCAAGGCCGGGGCTGTGAGCCCTCTTACTGCCTCTACCTCAGCTCTGCTCCTGAGGCACAGCACCCTCACTGCCAGCATCCGAGCGGGGAGGACACGGGGGCTCAGTAAATCAGGTGCAGGACCTGACTCGGGGAGGACACAGGGGCTCAGTGCGTCAGGGGCAGGGCCCGCCTCGGGGAGGGACAGAGGGCTCAGTGGGTCACGTGCAGGGCCCGCCTCAGAGACCTCTGTATGGGGAGGGACACAGGGGCTCAGTGGGTCAGGGGTAGGGCCCATCTTGGGGAGGGACAGAGGGCTCAGTGGGCCAGGGGCAGGGCCTGACTCAGGGAGGGACAGTGCATCAGAGGCAAGGCCCCAACTTGAACCCAGGGCTCCTGATCTCCAGGTCTCTTTCATCTTTCCCTCAGATTCCACAAGTTCACGTTCCAAGTAGTACTTAGATTTCAATCCTTTCTCTGGATTTCGCCAAAGCCAGGGCACTGGGTCCAAGCCATCAGATGATGCCACTGCCACTGACATTTCACAGCCTTGGGGCTCAGACCTGAGAACCACTTTGAGGCAGGTCAAAGGGTGCCCAGACCTTTGTCTTCCTCACAGGGCCTGGAGCTACCGTACATACTCACAGGGCTCTGCTGTGACATGCTGAGGCTGCAGGAGACCTCTGTATGGATACGGTATCTGGTTCTGAGTCCTGGAGCTTCCAGAAGCTTCTCTGATCATCCTCCCACACCCACAACCCAGTCATGTTGCCCTACCTCATCATCTGGACCTGGGCCTGTGCAGGTCTGTTCCATCCCCGATGGTCACCTGCAGACCACACTAGAGTGGGAAAGTTTTCTTTCCCTTTAGAAATAACTGCAACTGTGAAATAAGCCCTGCCCCCTTGTAAATGCTAAGTCGGCCCTGAAGTCAATGAAGCTAACTGGGAAAATACACATGAAAAATCTTCAAGCCCATCTTCCAGTTATAAGGGTGGATTTTCAAAATGTTTTATATTAAGTATGTCCTAGTTAATAATCTTCAAAAACAGGGATGCCTACTTTCACCACTCCTTTTCGATATAGGGCTGGAAGTGCTAGCCATAGCAATCAGACAAGAAGAAGAAATAAAAAGCATCCAAATTGGAAAACAAGAAATAAAACTGTCCTTATTCACAGATGACATGATACTGTACATAGAAAACCCCAAAGGCTCCATCAAAAAAACTACTAGACCTAATAAATGAATTCAGCAATGTAGCAGGATACAAAATTAACACCCAGAAATCTATGGCCTTTTTATACACCAGCAGGAGGCCCAGCACGCACAAAATCATCAGTGAGTAGCTTGCTTCCGCTTGCCTCAGCTGGCTGCCCCGCCCATCGCCACTCATAGCTCACTGCCCCACCCTGCACTGCTCATAGCTCTCCACTACTAGTAGATCACTCCCTGCCCCACCCACTGTCGTGGCAATATCTTTACAGACACAGCTTCTAGGGCAATGGAGACTAAGGAGAAAATAAAAGGATGGCACTACATCAAAATAAAAAGCTTCTGCACAGCAAAAGAAACCACCAACAAACAACAAGAAAGCCCAATGCATGGGAGAACATATTTGCCAATGCAATTTCTGATAAGGGTTTAATCTCCACAATTTTCAGATGTCAAATGTTAACTTAATCAAAGGAAGATAAATGATCCAATCAAAAAAATGGGCAAAGGGTCAAAATAGACACTTTGAAAAAGGACATACAGAAGGTCCAGAGACATATGAAAACATGCTCAAAGTTAGTAATCATCTGAGAGATGCAAATCAAAATGACAATGAGGTACCATCTGTCAGAATGGCTATCACCAACAAATCAACAAACGACAAGTGCTGGCGAGGATGTGGAGAAAAAGGAACCCTTGTGCACTGCTGGTGGGAATGCAGACTGGTGCAGCCACTATGGAAGACAGTATGGAGTTGCCTCAAAAATC
>NW_006283136.1:345242-363001 GCF_000327345.1 Myotis davidii
GCCAGAGACAAATGGCAGGGGAAAGGGGGCGGTTAGAGAGCAACCAAAGGACTTGTATGCATGCATACTAGCATAACCAATGGACACAGACACTGGGGCAGTGGGGGCTTGCCTGGGGTGGGAATGTCTTGGGGCGGGGGTCAATTGGGGAAAAAGGAAACATATGTAAAACTTTAGAGAATAAATAAATAAATAAAGTGCGGGGGCGGGGGGATTAATGGTCAAAAAAAGTAATCGCCAAAAAAGACTATTAAAAACCAGCAACCAGTTTTCATGAAGAAAACCCATCTTTATGGAAAGGGGTATTTGAAATAAGTTTGAAAAGCAAAGTCATTCCCCCCCCTCAGGCCTTTCCTTGACGATCACTTCCAAGATCACTCCAACAGGTCTCCCAGCCAGAGGCCCCGGCCAGAGAATCCACAGCTCACATTTTCCAGAACGAGCTCACATGGCCAAGAACGGTCCCTTTCTCCTCCCCCCTCTCCAGATCAGAGGCCCTTCATGTCTCTGCATGCTTTTTCCCTCCTGGGTTGACTTTTCTCAGCTCCTAAGGCTCAGAGTTTTCCACGCTCGCTGCGCAGAGGGAAGAAGTGAGGATGGGAATACACACCGAGCCTGGGCAACGGCACAAATTTCCCCAGCGAAGACCTGGAAGCCTGCTCCGACTCAGGCTGAGCTCGAGCTGTGGGCGCTCGGGCACAGAAGGCCCTGTTCGAGGTCTGAGGTTTATGAAGACAACGCTGTGCAGCACATCTCGCCGTGGCTCGGCCGAGTGTTCAGGGGCGTTGAGCAGTCACTTGTGAGCAACCACGGCCGGGCCTCCCGAGTAAACACAGCTTCGGATCCGTCTAATCAGCGAGGCCGGAATTCGGAAACGCTGTTTCCCTTAAGCCCATGGTGTGCACCAGCCCCATTAACGCTTGTTTGCCTTGGAGGGGACCTGTCTTCCTGTCCTCTGAGGGGAAGGCCAGGAGTGATGAGCAAAGTGGGGCGGCCATCCAGTGTTCCGTCCACCCCAGGTCCTGGGAGGGAATGGGGACATCTGGGTGATGGGGCTGGTGTCAGAGCAAAGGCACTGGGGCACGGTCCTGCTGGGGCTGAGGCTGGAGTGCTGAGGGATGGACGCTGGCACTTCAGGTCTCTGGGGAACCGCTGCCCCACAGTACCACATGGGGAAGGGCACGGACTGCCTGGAGTGCTGGGGCCAGCGCAAAGCTTTCAAGTGTCCAAGAGTCACAACTGACCCTTATTGGGATCTCTTGCTCACAAGACCTGAAGCAGACTTAGGTCTCAGCTCTGCTGGTCAGAGAGGGTAAGAACTGCTCCCCAAGTCACACAGAATGTTAGTGGCAGGACTGAGAGAAGCCCCTCATGGAGCCACAGCTTCCCAGAGCCTAAAGACACTTAGATTCGCACTGGCCAAGCAGCAGAGGTGCCCAAAAAGCCACACTGCTGTCTTCTTGCTCCTAGGAAGACCTGCTGGAACACCAGCGAGCACGCGGAGCTGAGAAGAAACCCCTCTGCGGTAACCAAATATTCAATGAAGCACCTACTGGACCCAGCTGATTTGAAGGTGAGAAGAACATGCCCCCTGGAATGGGTGGTGCAGCGAGGAGATGAGACCCCGTTGCTAATCCACCACCAGTGGCAGTAGTGAGAAGAAGAGGGTCTGTATCTGGAACCCGCAGTCGGGGCTGAGGACCCGCTGTGAGCCACGGGGCCTCTCAGGGCCTTGACACGCTCAGCAGAGCATGGGGATGGAGATATCCCTGCTGGAACAGCGCAGTGCGTCTGCAGATCCAGCCGGAGGTCTGAGTGGCTCCTCCGGTTCCCATAGCAGCTGTGATGAAACTCCAGGAGCAAATGCAGGCACAAGCCCTGCCCAGCACCATGCCCAGGAGAAGTGGCCCTGACTGTCACCGTGGATGCTCAGCTACAGAAGGCCCAACGCCCCACCCTGCCCAGGCTCCTCTCAGGGTGTGGTGGTGCCTCGGAGACCAGCCCTCATCCAACCAGCCGGCTTGTGAGGTTTCTGTTTCGACATGGTTTCCTGCTCCAGGGAGTCCAGAACAGGGAAGGTGACCCACATTGTTTGTCTCACCCCCAATGCCACACAGCTATGACCATCCATCTCCGTGGGCCTCTGTAAAGCCTGGTACAGCCCTGGCCATGGAGGGTTGGCCATCCCTATGGGCGAGGCCTCTGACCTGCCACGGGGTGAATTCTGAAGCCTGGTGGCCCACCAACTGCCCTCGGTCCCTGCTTTCTCCACTGCCCCCTGGAAGGACTGGTGATGAGCCTGACCATGTGTGGCACCGCCAGAACCAGGAGGCTGCACCCATGCCCTCCGAGGGGTGTGGTGCCCTTCTCTAAAGCATCAGCCTCTTCTCACGCACCCAGGGAGCAGGCGTGTCACCCAGCCTGCTGTTCCCCAAGTCCAGCCTGCCTGGACACCTTGGCCACCTGGGCTTCCTCCCACACCTGCTGCCCCAGAGCTGTGAATGCTGTTGGGCAGGGCTGGGAGTTCGCCATCACTCAATCCCACAACCAGCTCTGGAGCGCTGTGTGCCTGACCGGGTGTGGGCCCTGGAGGGCCTCATGGGGAGGCACTGGGGATGAACGGAGGACAGGATGCTGGAGGAGGAAGCTTTGAAGGGTTCGTCCAGGCCGATGGAGCTCTGAGGGGCTTACAGCAGGGATGGCGGAGGCACTCACAGCCATGGCAAGGCTGGAGGAAGAAAAGAGGAATGACACGGCCAGTCCTGAGCAGGTGCCAGTGAGAAGAATAGCAACGTGAAAAAGCCCTGCAGGTGGCCGGATACAGGTCACAGGCATGGAGGGCACAGTGGGCACAGCAGAATTCTGGAGAGTCCCGATATTTAGGGGATGTTAGGAGAGTAGCCGGGAAAGATGTGGGACCTCAGAGTAGTCCAATCTCCTGTCCCCCACAGTGACGGCCTGTGTGGCCAGGACAGACTCAGGCTGTACCTTCTGCTGTGGGAACCCCGAGGAGCCACACACACTCTCTGCTGGACCTCCAGGCCCACTGTGCCCACTCCAGCCTCTGGTCCTCCAGTCCTGTGACCCAGGTGTCCAAAGTGCCCCAGTGTTCTCCTCACCCCCTTACTCACTTCCATTCCAGTGGATCCCCACACATTCTCCCCCAAGATGTTGCCCTCCAAGTCCTCTTACTGATACCAACTGCCCATCCTCTGCCTCTCATTTGACAACCCAGACAGTACTGAGTACTTTGGCCCCTCCCTTCACCAAGTGGAAACCATCCTGCCCCACTCCCCTGGCCCCCAGGGACGGACGGGGACACACACACACACACACACACACACCTCCAGGCTATCCCCACCGTCCACCATAGCATCATCATCAGTCTGGATGCCTCCTTGATCGCTTGTTCGTCACCTCTGCCCACCACACATACCCTCTTCCTCTCTGCTCCATCCCTGGGGGCACCCTCAATAATTTCAATGACCACAATGAGGGCCTCACCTTGGCCTCAGGGTTCTTCAAACCCCACTGGAGCTACCCACTTAGTTCCCTCCACCCCCCCGTGAACATTGCCACCAAGAGGCACTCTTCCAGTGACAGGGAACTGAGACAAACACCCTCCGACCACAATGCCCTGCCCTTTCCCACTCTCAGCCCCTTGGGGACCTCTGGGGTCCCTCTTGCTGGTTGAGAGCATCAGTATCTCCTGGATTCTCCAGGCTCCTGGGCTGTCCCCACCCCAGTACCTCCCCGCACAGGAGAATAGGGCAATGCTGAACGCTGCGGAGGGTGAGAACTTGGAAATGCCACAGGAGGCGATGAGACCTCTGGGAATGTGTGATGGAGACTGCGGGGGGGGGGGGGCACTTAGCACTGGGGACGCCATGCACAGGAGGGAACAGAGACAAGGAAGGCAGGTGGCACCTCACAGCCAAGAGTTGGCAGGGGGATGGCTAAGCACATCTATATGCCAAGGGAAAGGAAGGTGAGTGCCAGAGGGGGAGAGACTGAAGAGAGAAGAAATGTAGGGTGAACAGCAGGGTGGGACCTTGGAGGAATTAGAATCACTATAATGGCTAATGCATAGTGAGTACTTACTATGTGCTCGGCCCTTAGTGTAGCAACTCATTTAAAGTTTGTTACAAACAAATGAAGGGAGTACCATTATCTCTAGGTTGTAGGTGAGGATAATGTGGTAGTGACATATAAAACAAGGTCCCGGGAGCCAGGCAAAGAGTTTGCCAAGACAAGGGGAGTCCTGGGATGCATCTGAGACTGGAGGATGGACAGAGAGGTTCTAGATGGGAGTCAGGAATATTGGAAAAGCTCATTTTGGGTGAACTTGAAATCTCAGGAAAGTAAGAGGTAAAGTCATCTGTGGAGATAGAGGAGCTGGGGTACAAATACGGCTGAGAAAGAGAACTAGTGTACAAGGGCCATGGGAAATGCAATAAGGAATCAATAAACAACGAGTGAAAGGATCTGCCCAGTATTAAGGGCGTGAGTGGAGTCAGGGCACCCAGGTATTGAGAACAGGAATGTGTCTTCTTCATCTCTATGTTTTCAGGGCCTGGCACGGACGTTAGATTCACAGCGGGCCTTTGAGAACTGTTAGGTTTCAAATGGATGAATGAATGGGTGGGTTAAAGAATGAATGAACGAAGGGATAAGAGACTGTCAAATCAGATGGCAGAAATTTAAAAGAGGGGACTGTTGGATGAAGGTGGTGAAACAATAGTTCAGAGAGGCAGCTGGGGGAGACTGTGCCCTGGGCCCTGTGAGCTGGAGCCAACAGGTCTGCACTGGAGGGAACCAGGTTCCCCTCAAGGTGAGGTCAGAGAAGGCAAGACAGGTAAGTTGGCCCCACCCGCCCATCCGTGATGAGATGCACATCCGTGATGAGATGTGTGTGACAAAGTTAGCGATGAAGGGCCTGGATGATAACCTGATCCAGGGGTGCCTGCAGCCCTCCTGACATGCCCTTCCCAGCACTGGCCCTGGAAGACCCCCTGGCTCCCAAGCACAGGGGCCTGTACATCACTGCTGGAGAGCAGCTCAGTGTGGTGGGAGCCCCAGGACCCCACCAAGAGACCGCAGGGCCTTTAGCCAGAAGGCTGGGCCGGTGAGGAACCACATGCAGTCGGCTGGCCTCCTAGGCCAGGCCTCAGCTCAGCTCCACAATCCTGACCTTTCCCTGAACTGAGGCTGAGGGAGGGACTTTCATCAGGCTGACGACAAAGCCAGAAAGAGTCACCTTCAGAATTGGCTCGCTGCCCCCAGTGGCCCCTTGGCACAGAGGAGAGAGTGCCCAGGACACATGCCGGTGCTTTCCGGGACAGTGAGCAGAGTGCAGGCATGTGCGTAGGGTCATGGGGAGGGGTATGTGTGGAATTTAACCTTGTGTCCGGAATAAAGCTCAATCAATCCAGCCCAGTGCCCTTCACCCTCACAAAAGGGTGTGTTCCGGCCCACGAGTGGGACCTTGGAGAGACGACCTGGGCGTGGTTGACTCTGGCACAAAGGCAACCCAGCTGCAGCAACGAATGTTACTTCTCAAGCCCAGAAAAATATCATGAGCCCTCACATTCCATCTAAGCTGCCCCTGCTCACTGTCCTAAACATCTGTGGCAGGGGCTCGGCTGAAGGTAAAAATACCTTCAACTTGCCAAACTGACACAAACACTGAAGACCTTCCATTTGTCAGGCCCAGAGCAAGGCACCATGGGAGACAGCAGCGGGTCAAACACAGGCCCTGCCTCTCGGGGCAGCTGCACTTCTCGGGCCTCAGGTGTGAGGGAATCACCTGGGATCTTGTTAAAATGCAGATTCTTATTCAGAGCTCCCAGATAATGTTGATGCTGCTGGCTCAAAGAACATAATCCAAAGACAAAAGTAATTCTATCCTATATAATAAAAGCCTAATATGCTAAGTGTCCGGTTGTCTGGTGACTGGTCGACTGTTAAACCAATCAAAGTGTAATATGCTAATGATATGCTAAGGCCGCTCAACCACTCGCATTGACCACTAGGGGGCAGACGCTCTGACCAGTAGGTTACCTTACTGCTGGGGTCCGGCCAATTGGGACTGAGTGAGATGGGCTGGACATGCCCTGGAGCCCTCCCATGGTCCCTCCCCCTATGGCCAACCTCTCGCATCCCTCTCTGGCCACCGGCCCTGATTGGCCCTGATTGGGACTGGGCGAGACAGGACTGGACATGCCCTGGAGCCCTCCCGAGGTCCCTACCTGGCCCCGATGGTGCACTGGTGGAGTCCCTCGACGTGGCCTGCACCCTCTCACAATCTGGGACTCCTCAGGGGATGTCGGAGAGCTAGTTTCGACCCAATCCCTGCAGGCCACCCAGAGGGACCCCACCTGTGCACAAATTCGTGCACCAGGACTCTAGTTATTCTTATAAAGAGGTAAAAAACCATAAGGGTAGCAATTATATCATTTTGTCCTGAAAATGGCTATAAAATAGGTACCATAGCCACTTGCAAATTTTATATGAACATTATGCTGCTAACTGCACCTTCTCACTTTGTCACAGCCTTGGGTGGGGGAAGGAGGGACCACTGGGAAACGCTTCCTTGAAGCAGCATGTTTAACGTTTAATGTGCCAGGAGGGAGGGCCCAGCTCTGCCACCTCCCATCCCCAGGGAGTAGCGGTCAGTCTCGGGTGCAGGGGCGGCAGGTGCATATTCGTTTTCCATTGCCATGGAAAACATACCAGTACGTGCTGGGGTTAAGAATGCGGGTTCTGGCAGCACACTGTCCAGGTTCAAATCCTGGTCCTCGGCTTAGTACCCGGGAAAAGGTCCCAAAGCTCTCTGCGTTCAGGCTTCCTGTATGGAAACAGGGCTGTTGGGAGGTTGTTAGGAGATAATGCAGGTAAAATGTTCAACACAGAGGAGATGATGGAAGCTGTGGACACGTCCCGTTCCATGAAAAGCAGTGTGGATTTTCTGTGGCAAACACACACGCTTCCCACCTTGCTATGGAGGCAGGGGGCCCTGAGCCCAGTTCACCTGAATCTGCACATGCCATCAGGGTGAACTTGGACATGTCACTTCCCTTCCCAGGGCCTCAGTTCCTCCATCTGTTAAATGGATTAACCAGCCCTAGAATCCTTTTCTGTTCTGAAAGCCTATGGTTGTATGCCCAGAATGGTCACTGAACTCCAATAATTAATCTCACTTTAAATTAGCACCCGTGTGTGAGCACAGTACTGATTTTTCCCCCCAGTTACTTTTGTTTCAAAAACCCATTTCTGGGTATCCACAAAGCCCCACCATTTTGTAAGCTACAATCTGTGGATGGTGACAACCTGGCAGAATCCAGAGTGTATGTGACCAGACCACTGCGATCCTTGGGCTCATTCTGACCATCCGATGGGCTGGTTCATGCACCCAGGCCTCTGGGAGTCTCGCCCTTTGGCTGTGGTGATGACACAGCCACTGTGAGCACTAAGCTGGAATGCAACACAGGGCAGCTGGGTGGGCTGGCCTCCTCCTCCGACCCAGGGCAGGCATCTCGTCCACCTCTGCTTCCTGTGCAGCTCCCACAACAGGCCTCCTGCAGCTCCATGACACCCAGGAAGCGGAGAGACCCTTTGTGACTTTTTAAGCCTCTCCTCACCCCTGTGCCAATAAACACGGGCAGCCGCCTCAGGGGTCAGTTATATAAATAGAGCACACTTGGGCGAGATGTGCCTGCCCTGCAGCCCACCCACACATCCAGCTCGTCCCAGCACACCTGGCGTCCTCACACAGCTGGCTGCTCTGCACACCTGAAGCCTCACAGCTGGGCAATCCATGGCACTGTCTTTGCTCTTTTTCTTTTTTCTTTTCTTTTTAAGAAGAAAAGAAATAAAGGAATAAAATCCACAGAGCAAACGATCCTGCTGACAGGCCGGCTCCGATCACAGTCATGCTGGGCTGGACCAAGGAGCTGCACTACCAGGGTTTTATGGGAACTGCCCCAGAACTGCCTGACCACACTTAGCACTGGGTATTCTCAATACCTTGGAGGTGGCCCGGCGTCTCAGCTGCTCCTCCAAGCTGCGGTCACCGGGACTGAGGCGCCTTCTTGGACTCTAAGCACGCCAGAGCCTCAGCAGAGGTGACAGACCTGCAGTGGGGAGCCTACACAATTCCAATGAACAAGCTCAGCCCTTGAGAGCAGGGCTTGTCAGGCCTGGGCTCCCACCTCAGGGCTGCCCTTCTAGGGGTGGGCCGAAGCCAGTGACCTAACGCGCTGAGCTGTGTCACCTGTACAACGGAAAGCGTGAAATCTTTCCTTAGGGCTTTTATGAGGCTTAAATAAGACACTCCATGCCAAGCACCAGGGGAGAGCCTGGCACAATTATTAATTCAAGAAATACTTCCTGAAAACCTACTGTGCTAGATACCTTTCTAGGCCCTGGGGACAACGCCAATGAAGAAAGACAATTATGACTCCTTCCCTCCGGCAGCTTAGTGTCAGGAAGCGGGTGGGGGCCTGCAGACAACAGGCAATCATGATTCCGGGTGGTAAGAGACGGAATAGCACAATAATGGGGAGCGCCGATACCCCAAAAGAGACTTCTCATCCGGTCTTGGGGCTTCAAGGAAGGTTTCCTGGAGAAAGTGGTATCTAAGCCCAGACATGAAGAGTCAGGCAGGTGAAGAGAGGAGGTGGTGAGGAGAGAGCCCAGCACTGTAGAAGATGAGAAGGGCAGAGGGCAGTGGGCAGTGGGCAGGGGCCAGACCAGGAAGGGTCCTGTGAGGGAGGGCAGGAGACTGACCTCGATGCCGAGAGTAACAACGGGGCTAGAGCAAGTGGCTCCTGTGTGAGGAAGGCCACTGGCTGGGGCAGGATGGCTGGGAGGAAGCAGGGCTGGGAGCAGCAGGACAGGCGGGAGGCTGCTGCAGAGCCCAGGGAGCAGGTGGTCTGAGGATGGAGGGAAGTGCAGGAGGGGGAGCCTCAGCTGGCTCGGGACCAGATCCTGAGGGCCCCGGATGGATACAGGGATGGAAGAGGATGCGGGGCTCCAAGCTTGGGTTTCTATGCTGAGTGCTCTAGAAATGGCATCAATAGAGCAGCTGTTTTAATCATCATCACTGACTTGCACAGTGACACTGGCCAGGCCACTCACCCGCCAGGGCCTCCTCTCCCACCTGTGTAACAAGGAGGCCTTCCCAGCTCAGATATGCTGTGGCTCTGTGTCCTTCCTCCAAGCACAGGACCAGGCTGGGGCGATGGGAAAGGGGACAGCTGTGAGGCGCTGCCTGCGTGGCCTCTTCACACACTGCCTTCTTCCCAGATGGCGTGGAGCAAACCTGCCTCTCCCCTGCTCCTTCCAGATGGCCACCACCCTGCTCTCACCAGGGCCGGTAACCCAGAGCCTCCCTGACGCCTGACCGTGTCATGCTGATCTCCTAGGGAGATGTTTTCCCCTTCAAGCTGGAAGCGTACCCCTTAGTCCCTCCTTGGATCCGTTCTACTCAAATCTATGCTCCATGCCTTCCAGACAGTTCACCAGAATCGCTGCTGTGCCCAGGGGCTCCCTTAAAGGCAGAAAAGAATCAGAACGACCCCCCCCTTCACCGACCTAGCGCTCTATTCAGGGGTCCACACAGGCAGGCCGGGGCTGCCTGAGCTGGCAGAACGTGCAGATGAGGGAATCCAGCCACTGGACACAGCCACGACTTCTCAGCTCTCTCCGGGGAGTTCTGGGGCGCGGGTTTAACCAGAATTGCCAACTGCTATTTGAGCGAAGGTGGAATTTTAAAAATCAGATCAAAGTTGGCATGAACATCAGATACTAGTAGAAGCCACTCCCTGAGGAAAGTCACTAGAATCCTCTGAAATAACAGCAGTTCAGCTGGCACCCGGGAGCCCTTCTTCTGGAATTCTCCGGCTGTTCGGGGCGGCCTCCCCTCCTCGAGGTTCCTGCGCCCTCTCTCTGCCTTTCTCCTAAGGCAGCTCCGCTGCTGGACTGCCCTGGACCACATCCACACTAATCCCGCGCTGACCTTCCCCCACCCACCCACCCACCGGTGCAGGCCCTCAGCCCACACACCCTGGTCTCCCAAGGGGGCGGGGTCCCCAGCTGCTCTGCTCTCTGCCCCATGAGGAACCCAATGGGTGTGTTGGCAGGGAGGCCACAAGTTTCCAAGTCTCAGCCTGAGGAAAAGACAGATGAAACCTCGGCTGTGGACTCGCCTGGGGAAGGAGGTAAAGGAGAAGAGAAACAAACCCGCCCAGCAGAGTGGGAACCAGCACTCCGCTTCCACCCGCATCCACGCCCGCCCTCGCCTGCCAGCGTCCTCTACACTCCCTCCCCTATCGGGCCTCCGCCTCCTCAGTCACCTGGCTCCTTGCCCAAAAGCAACAGACACCTGCCCACATGCACGCAGACCCAGCGTGGCCCAACCAGGCCTCCTGGTGGCTCGTTCTGGCCAGACACAGACGCAGGGCTGCTGACACAGAGTGACGGCTGACACCTCCCCCACACCCTGCTCAGAGCCGGGCTCCCTGCGGAATCTTTGGAAACTTTTACCAAACTAAGCCCTTCAAGCTTCAGAAGGGCATCCTAGGTGCACGTCTCACTGAGGGAGCCCTGAGCTGACCATCCCGCAGGCGGCCCCATCTCTGGATGTGTGGGGACCATGCAAGTGTCCATTCATGCATTCCCCATGACGTCTGCTCCTCCCCGCAAGCAGGGGCCCCCTCTGCACAGGCTCTGCCCAAGCCCCCCTCCAGGAAGTCTCCTCAGCCACCCTGCGCTTCCTCCATTCCCCTCCCGGGCTGCTCTTAGCTAACAGCTGGCGGGAGTGGCAGTGCTCCTCAGACTTGGCTGTGTCTGTGATGAGCTAAAGTGCAGCTGGGATTCAGCAGGTGGACGGGCGGGTCTCTGCATTTCTGACAAGCCCTCACGATGCGATGCTGTGGTCCACAGGTCAACCAGGAAGGTAGAGGAAGAGGGAGGACTCAGAGTCAGCCAAGCTGCGTCCTGGCGTCAGCTCCTCCGGAGCCAACCATCACACCTCAGGAGACTGCTGTGAGGGTGACATGAGGCGAGGTGGTGCCGGACAGTCCCTGAGCAGCGGGCGCTCACAGATGCAATTTCTCTTTATTTTGCTTCCGTTTTCTCCCTCTAGTAGCAGGGGATGTGATACCTCAGAAGAGAGGCATTGCCAGACAATTAAAGGAGATAACACAGAGCCCCGTGGAGCACAGCAGGCGATGGGTGATGAGACTTTCCTTCCTTCCTCTGCTGCCTAGTCCGGCGTCTGGCACATGTCCTGGGCCCCATGTGACTGGCCAGGGGGGCAGGGAGCCCCTGAAGGCCTGCCTTTTAGACCAAGGGTCTCCATCTAGCTCCGAGGGCTTAAGCATGTACGCTGGGGAAAGGGGGTGTTCGGGTCATGCTGACAGGCAGTTCCTCAGGTCACGTGTTACTTGGGTGCCTGTCCGTGTGCAAGGACAGCCGCTAACACGTGGAAGGGGCCGCAGTAGAGCAAGGCCCACCACAGCAGCCAGCCTGAAAGCCCGGGCACCGCCCCACACGCCGCTGCCTCCTGATCTGCTGGCCGGGGCGTCCTTCATGGGAGGAAACTGTGTGCCCCACTTTAGTGAACCGGACCCTCACCGAAGGCCAGCAGCTCAACGGAAGGAAGCTAGTAGGTGCTTTGAGAAGCTGCACTAACCAGTCTGGAAAAGGACCAGTTCCCGAGAACCCTCCTTCTCTGCCCCTTTCCTTGGCCTATAGGTACTCAGGCAGCTTCAGGGAGGGTCCAGCTTGTTTCGAGAGAGAAGCTGGGGGCTCAGGAAAGCTGACTCAGTACATGAGGTGTAGCAGCGTTGCTTCCAGAATCTAAAGCAAAGGCCAGAGGAAAAATTAGACTGATGGCCAATCCGTCTTCAGCAAGCATTTACTGACAGCCAGTCTGCACTCCAGCCGCCCTGGCCCTCACACCTACAAAAACAAAGCCCTTTCATCCTGAGCAGAAAATTATGCTGTTTCAACACACACAGTAGGGGTGCCTGCTGAGCCTGGGACCACCTAGGGGAGCCTGGGGCATCCCTCTGGCATGGCTCCCGTCCACATCCAGCATGAGGAACACATGTAGCCAGAGAGGGAGCACTGTAAGTGATGGTGGTGCAGACACAGAGGGAGCTCAGGGGGCTCTGAGTGGGAGACACAACAGGATCCCCAGAAACCACGCTCTGTTCCCACAGTGCATCCCCAACACACGCACACACGTGCGCACACACACACACACACACACACGCCACGCATACACACATATATTTCTTCTGCCTCCTGGAAGCCGAAGTTCCATTTCCCTGCTAGTTCTGAGTCCTCCTTTCTTCACCAAGAGGAACAAATTAGCAAGAAGGCGATGGCTTCTCTAGCTTCGACAGCCCCAGGCCTCTGCGGGCCCTGGTAACATTCACGATACCATGTAACAGGCAAGGCTGGGGTTTCTTTTAACTGGCAATGAAAACCAGAGCACAGAGACGCGTTCTGTAAAGCTTGGTTTTCACAGAGGATAACTTTTCTTCTGTGGGTTTAAAAAAATGAGAACCCCGATGAAACTGCAGGCACCCACATAAACAGCAAAGCCCCCTCCATCTTCCGATGGAATACGAGGATCTTTTTTGCCCGAGGTTAGAAAGGATTCGAATTCACGTATTTAGTTCCCACATTTAAAAAGAACAGAAGGTGACAATGCCAAGACTGTGCTGTGAACTCGGACGCCACCTCCTAGTGCAGGCTGCACCAGTTTTTACCTCAGCTAGATCCCCCGGACCTTCCCTGGGCATCCAGCTCACAGGTTTCCTATTTCTCAGCTCTTGTCTTCAAAAGAACAGGAAATGCAAGCAGGTTCATGTTCCTCTGCCCCTGGGTGGTCCCTGTATTAGAACAGTGGTGACTTCAAGCTGGAGACAGCCTCTGGGACAGACCTCAGGCTGAGCTAGTTTTGATGTAAACACACACACACACACACACACACAGACTCTCTCTCTCTCTCTCTCTCTCTCTCTCTCTCTCTCTCTCGTAGCTGACATAAGTGCTTTTCCCATGCCATCCAGTTTTGAAATAATTTACATGGATTATCTCACTTCGTCCTCACAACGTTGGCCGTTGGCTGCGATGGCAGTAAGAAGGGCACACGCTTGTAAGGCAGCGCCTGCAGCCCACGGTAGCGCTGCTCTGAGCGCTCTGCACACCGGAACTCACTTACTCTTCACTAGCTGGTGAAGTAGGCACGACTAGTAGCCGCATTTTACAGCTGAGGAACCCGAGGCTTCCAGGGGTTAGGAAATGTCGTCAAAGCCACTCAGCTAGTAAGTGTGAAGCCTGGGTTTGAATGCATGCAGCCTGGACCCAGAGACCCCTCTTACAAGACCATTCCCCGGCCCTCCAGTGCACAGCGAGCGCCTGTGAATGTTCCACTGAGACAGATGTCCACGCCCATCTCCTCTGCCACCCAGCCATGCCGCTCCCCCAGCCGTTCTTGGTTCAGCGGGGAGTGTGGGTGGAGGGAAGACCGAGCACAGATACCCACATACAGAGCAGCCAGGTCGGGCAGGACGAGCACCTCACCCCATCCGTTCCAGCCGGAGAAAGAGCAGGCTAACCGAGGGAAACCAAGAAGGGCCCTGGAGAGTGATGAGCTGACGGTCCCAGGGGTGGGAGCTGGGGGCCGGACAGTGTGCTCCGGGGCGGAGAGGCAGCAAAGAGTGTCAGAGCAGACAAATGCTGTCGGAGTCCACCGGTATGAACTATGTAGAGCAGTTCATGCATAGAGACAGTGCTGGGCTGGTGGGCGCAGGAGACTAGAGGGGCCCGGGGCTGAGGAAGGCGGAATGGGAGTTATCGCTCAGTAGGTGCAGAGTCTCTGTTTGAGGTGATGAAAATATTTTGGAAATAGTGGTGGCGGTTGCACAGCACTTAACAGAACTAAAGCCAGTGACTATAACTTAAAAACAGCTAACACGACAAATTTTATGTTATATATATATTCTACCACAACATACACAGGAGGAGGGGAGGCCACTGGGCGCAGACACTTGCAAGGCCTCCCAGAACCTCAGACACCCTGCTGCGGGGCTCTGGGGCCAAGGTGAGCACTGCTTCCCTGGGGCATCTGAGCACCGGCGCCCTGGTGCCTCCAGATAGAGTCAGATGGCCTGAACGCCTGGCACGCGCCTGCCTTCCCAGCCACCTGCTCCCAGAGCCCCTGGGCCCCCCTGCCCTCAAGCTGACAGCCTCCCAGCTGCCTGGAGGCCTCCAGACCCAGCAGGGCTGCGGCTCTTCCCTTCACTCACTGCTTCAAGCACGGGACTGCTCTGCAATCACAATGTATCTCTTTTCCAAAGCTGTGGGTGCCAAAGGAATTTATCTGTTTTCCAAAGCTGTGGATGGCAGCAGCGCTATATATAATTAACGTGGAATGTTCCAAGGGCGCCGAGGACATGTGGGACAGAGGTCAGCTTCTCAAACAACTGCCGCTTTCTGTGGAAGAGGGGCTGTTTTCTCCTCTCCTCCCTTCCCGGGAGGTTAAAATAAGACTCTGAGACATGAAGAAAATAAACCTGCTCGGCTTCACACGTACAGAGCAGACCTCAGCGCAGGTGCACGGCCTCGCATCTGGGGTAACAGCTGGAGCGCCGCCTCCATCACCAGCCAGGCCTCCAGACCACAGACAGACACATGCAGCACCCACCACTGAGGCGCCCCTCAACCCAGCACGGCCACCTGGGGCCGGCACTGCGGGCTGGATGCAGTCACGTCGCTGAAAGAGAAATCTGTTACGTACAATGAGCTGGTTCAGAAGCCCCTTTCCCTGCATGATTTTGCAAAAACATAATCATCTGACGAGGAATTAAATGCAGTAACTGTATCTGAAATCTTGTTCAGTGTAGAGGTCCTGAAGAAAACGGTCCCTGCTCTCTGTCGCTGTGGTAACATTTGGGATCTCTTTCTCACTGGGCATAAATGAGGGGTGGGGGTGGGAGGTAGTCTGCTTGTCTACACTTAAAAACAAAAACACAAAAAGGAAGCAGTGCGCTACGAAGAGCAGGAAGAAAGGGGGGAAAGGAAGGAGAGAAAAACGACTTCAAAACAGAGCACTCTTTAAAAATCATTATAAAGGAAAGGGGGAACGCTTGCTCTACAAAAAAAAAAAGAGGGAGGAGGCAGACAAACTAACAAAAGTACCACAAATAATTCTCCAGAAGAAAAGTCTGGAAGAACCTGGAATCTGGAATTTCCAACTCTTACGTAAAGCCTTCCAAGATCTTGCATCAGAAATGAATTCCCTCCAAGTGGTCCAGCACATCTGTCCCTCCCTGCCCCACCAGCCTGCGGACCCAGGAAGGACAGGTGAAGAAGGGCTGGCTTCCTATCCTCTCTGGATCTCCTGCCTGCAACTAGCATGGATCTTGTCTCAAAAAGCGTGGCCCCTCTGGAATGGAGGTGAGTTGCAGGGGGCATTGTGACTGCCAAGGTAACAAGACAGTGGCTAAGCCAGGACAGGGTCAGCCCTCGCCCAGAAGTAGGTATCCACAGACTCCTCTACCCTGACATTAGGGTGACACTACACTCCTCACTGCTACAGAGTTAACTCTAATCCTTAGCAGAGTGCACGGGACCCCCAGGACCTGGCCCTGACCCTGTCCAAGCACATTTCTTCAGCTCCCAGTGTCAACCCCGAGCTCCACCCAAATCAAAGTGGCTGAAGTCCCTGCACGTGCCCTGCACATGCCCCCTGCACGGGCTGCTGTTCCTCTTGGCTGCAGTGTCCTTCCCCGTCCTTGTCCACCCAAGGCTTCACTTCATTAAAACTCAGCGCGGAGGCCACATCCTCTGTGAAGCTCCCTCCTCCCTCCTCTGGTCCCTGGACACTGGTGGTGATGGTGATGATCGTCCCGTGCGCCTCTCTGACCTAGGAAGCTGTGAGTCCCTGGAGGACAAGGACTGTCATAATATCGAGTTCATACTGCCTAGCCCAGCACCTGGCAGGAAGGAGAGACTCGTTTCATGCCTGGCCTCGGTGGGGCCGCCACAAAGCCCCTCACAGGGCACGACAGTGAGGTTGCAACCACTAACTACCACGCTATCTTCAGAGCCTGCCGGGCCACTGGCCAGTGCTGTGCTGCCCTTTTAGAGCCTAGACATGAACCACCAGGCTGGACACAATCCACTTAACTCATTTACAGCACAGAACGAACACTGTACCCCACCGCTGCCTTCCTCAAAGCCGCTCAAGTCACACTGGGAATATACACAGAGTCCCCCTGGCAGGTTAGCACTTGAACTCTCAGGACATCACCCTGGAGAAACTGGTAAAAACACCTACTTTTGCATATCCATTCCCTTCCCTCTTATTAATTTTTCTTGAAATGAACACAATTTCTCTCTGCTTTAAGTAAATATTTCCAAACATCAATTAGCCCCAGGGACACTTCTTTTGTATGTTACACATTTCAGTGTGTTCGGGTCAACTATCGAGGCTAAATATGTAATCCTGATTAACATGTTTTCTGAATGAAAAGGAGAAGACCTGGTCCTTTATGGAGATGAAATATATAAAATTGGGACGTGTCAGAAAACACATCCCACAAGCCTGACTTACCTTTTCCTAACAGTGAGGTTGGCAGGAATGACTTCTGATTTTGCCTACTTTTTATATCCTAAGGGCAAAGCTGATATCTGAGGGGGAGAGTGGGGCTGAAGCTAGTGACCGGCAGTGCTTCGGGCAGGAGGCAGCAGGATGGTTGGGGATCCTATGCAGAAATGACCGGGTGCTCAGGATAAGAGCCTGGGATTCGGGGCCCGACGGCTGGGCCTCCATGCCAGCCATTGGGGGTGTAGTTGCAAGAAAGAGGAGTGCAGAAACGCAGCCCATCTCAGCAGTCTGCATTCTCCTGCAGTCACCATTTCTAGGTCTGTGAGGGGAGTGTGGGCCTATGTCAGCAATTTCCAACCCGTGTGCAGCAACAATTTTTACAGCGTGCAATACCTGACTCTTTAGTCAGGGCACTGACCTCTTTTCCCTTAGATTGGCAAATAAAAAATGACAACAGCCAACTCAACAAAAGCCATCCGGCACGAATGAATTAAAATCATACCTTTTTTTTTTTTTGGTCAGGTGGGTGAAAATACATTTTTTGGTGTGCCACAGAATTTCAACAATTAGTTTATGTGTGCCATGAGATGAAAAAGATTAAATTTAACAAAGAAAATGTTCTTTGACTTTTAAAAGCTTTAAAAATTGACATTCACATCTCTGTGCCTTCACCTGGACGCAGATAACTGAGAGAAGAGGCATGTTCTATGAGACCTTTAGAGTCCGCCGGGGAAGAATCCAGGCAGGAGAAATGTAACCCAGGGCTTGCTCGGCTAAAATATAGAGAGAAACAAGGTGACCGCTCAGAATGAAAGAGCCTATTTCAGAAGAAAACAGGAGCCGGGGCCCCGCTCCTGATCGCCGAGCAGGGCCAGCTGCGGGCACAGTGCCCAATGTCCCTGCCGAACCTGTGCTCACCCACGGCCGCCCCAACAAGGGCTCAGCAGCATGATGCTCTAGCACAGTGGTTCTCAACCTTCCTAAGGCCGCGACCCTTTAATACAGTTCCTCATGTTGTGGTGACCCCCAACCATAAAATTATTTCCGTTGCTACTTCATAACTGTAATTTTGCTACTGTTATGAATCGTGATGTAAATATCTGATATGCAGGATGTATTTTCATTGTTACAA
>NW_006283136.1:363337-363549 GCF_000327345.1 Myotis davidii
GCCAGTTGACTCTCGCTGGCCTAAGTCATACATGCTCAGGGTCCAGAAAGAATCAATACAGGGAAGGCAAGAGAGAGATTAAATTTATTTATTTTTTTATTTTTATTTTTTTAAATATATATTTTATTGATTTTTTTACAGAGAGAAATGGAGAGAGATAGAGAGTTAGAAACATCGATGAGAGAGAAACATCGATCAGCTGCCTCCTGCAC
>NW_006283136.1:363649-364700 GCF_000327345.1 Myotis davidii
CTTTCATTCTAGACCAGTGGTTCTCAGTTCCTCATGTTGTGGTGACCCCCAACCATAAAATTATTTCCGTTGCTACTTCATAACTGTAATTTTGCTACTGTTATGAATCGTGATGTAAATATCTGATATGCAGGATGTATTTTCATTGTTACAAATTGAACATAATTAAAGCATAGTTATTAATCACAAAAACAACATGTAATTATATATGTGTTTTTCAATGGTCTTACGCGACCCCTGTGAAAGGGTCATTCGACCTTCAGATTGAGAACTGCTACTCTAGAAGGTCATCACTTCAAGTCTGTTTAGGATTCTGAGCTCATTTTCCTAGAAAAACTACGTCCTTCTCATCACAAGAAGAAATTGTATTCCTTTCTCTTTATTGTATCTGTATGAGATGATGGATGGTAACTAAACCTACTGTGGTAATCATTTCACAGTTCATGCAAACCAAATCATGATGTTGTACACCTTAAGTTTACACAGGGATGTATGCCAGTTATTTCACAATAAAGTGAAGAGAAGAGAAAAACAAAACAACTATCTCTTGATGGGGCCTGAGCTCCTTGTCACATATTAAGCACAGATGGACCTGGAGTTATAATGGGACCAAAGGTGAAAAGGACAGGGGAGGAGCAGGTGCCCTTGGCACGGACTGACCTGACCGGCAGGGGTGCTCTGGGTCGGCCTTTGCACGAGGATGGCAGCGGAGAGCCTGCACGTGTTCTGTGGGGGGTGGGGGGGAGAGGGGGTGGTGCAGGTCCAGGAGAGGTAAATGAGGCTCTGGAAACAGAAGCATGGGGAAGCGAGTGAAAGACAAGAAGTGCTAAGCAGAGGCGATGATTCTGAGTCCCATTAATTCCTCAGTTGAAGTCTTTCTCTCAACACAGATTCCTGCCCCAGGTGGGAGCCAAGGTGGGTGATTCCCTTGATGACAGGAGTGGGGGATGGGTCAGCAGTGACTCCTGCTGCTGCTCCTGGGAAGAGGACATTGTGACTCAGCTGTTCGAGTTATGACAGAGGAACGTTATGCATGACCACGTGTTCACCC
>NW_006283136.1:364725-379965 GCF_000327345.1 Myotis davidii
ACCCAGAGAGCCAGGCAGTGATGTGAGTGAGTGCAGCAGGGGGCCATACAGGGGCGCCCAAGTCATGGAAACCTAGAGGGCATGGGCTCCCACTGCCCAGCTCAGGCCTTGCTTTGGAGAGGAGCCGTTGGTATAACCCAGACTTCTGAGTTTTAAAGGAAAGCTATTAAATATCCTGATTTTAAACGTTGGCAACTAATAAACATTAACAACAAAATGCTACAAAAAACCCCCACCACTCTTCCACCTGATCCGTGGAATGCCAGTCTGCAGACACATTCTCAGCAGCTGTAGTCAAAATAAACTTGTTCTTTGGTTCCCACATCTAGCTCCAGGCCATAATCACTGTGGGTGTAGGTCCAACATGCAGATTTGGAGGCCCCACCCAAGACCAACCGAATCGGAATCCCCTGGGAGAAGTCCAGGATCCTGCCTTTTGAGAGGTTCCCTGGGTGTTTGTGATGTGGCCGCAATGACATTTGGGAGCCACCAGATACTTGGCATTACTTCCCTTGTATTCATAGGTATAACCATCCACTTTTGTCTCACATCTCTAGTTCATGATAAAATAATATTGTAAGAATGATAAAGTGATCACATCACAAGAAAAAACACAGACCAGGGCATCTAAAACTTCCCCCGGGGAAAAGACAGAGGCCAGTGTGGAGGGGACCCGGGCACAGCTGGTGCCCAGCATGCAAAACTGAGTCTCACCCAGGAGATCTATAAAAGTTTTAATATTCTACGCTATCCTACACCCACATTGTTAACTATCCATTTTCCCCTTTTGAGTAAAACCGACTCTTCAGGAAGATGCAGTACTTTTATCCTGTGACCCAGAGAACCCCGAGGCGTCCCCAGCACCAGGGTCCCTAGAATATTTCCCAAAGCTGGCAAAGCACAGACGTATCTACAGTCCATGTTATTGCATCTGATCCCAGCCTCACGGCCAAATGCCACATGAAGTCCACAGGAGGGAGGCTCACACCCAAAGTTACTTAGCAGACTTCTATGTAAATTTCTGCTCTAAAAAAGAGGCGTGTGTGTGTTAGAAATCTGTTAGATGGGGCAGAAAATTATGACACAATAACAAGAAATCATCCTTTAACAGCACAGTTTTAAAGGTTAATGGCTCAAGAGTGGCTTGCTTACAGTTTGTATAAGAAGCAGCAGTCAAAGGAAATTAGGCGTTTGAATTGTGGCAAAGGCGCTGCTCAGCTGGGCAGCGAGGCCACTTTGGGAGGATGCCGCTTTGGGGTATGTGCCCTGTGGCCGCTCTGTGGCATGAGCAGCTAAGACTCCTCTGGAAGCTGTAGGCCATCCCTGGAAGCTCCCGTCCAGTGCACGCCTCCATGTCCACCCACAGGCCACAGAGCAATGATCTGGAGATCTGTCTCAACCATCGCTGGGTCTGAGGGGTCCGTGAGAGCGCCCTACACGGTAACAGGGCCCCTGCAGGCATTCGACCCTTGTTGAGGAGGTAGGTGGAAACCAAGGTATTCCCAGCAGCACTGGCCTTAATTTTTCCTTTCTTGGTGACACTGCCAACTGTGACCAGCATTTGAAGTTCTATGCCTCCTGTTTTCCCACTATCACTAATTCTCAATAAGCTTCAAGTCTTACCTTTTCCCAGAGTGTTTACATTGTAACAAGTGTGAGAATGCCTGATTAACTTCAGGCAGCATTTCACTAATGTTTAGTAGTTAACCATTGATTTTGAACTCCTACGGAAAAGGAATGCTTTAAATTAGTTGCAGGCTCTTTATGTCAACGTGCCCAATTTGTTATCATGGATAAAATGATTATCAAACAATCAATAAAGCTTTATTATTACTCTGAGAAAAAACGATAACGCCTCTTGGTGGAAGCCATCCTTAATTAATGCTCACAATGGAGAGAGGCTTTCTTCTGAACTCCCATCCCACCCCCAGGAAGGTTCTGGCCCCCAAGTGGCCAAACACACCCCATCTCAAGGGATTCAATACTTCCTCTCTCAGAGCCTCAACATGGTGTCTAAATCTCGTTAGGCTGGAACGTTCCAGAGTCAGTGATTCTGAGCTGTGTCGGGGAGGAGCCCAGAGGAGGTCTCCCACCTGCCTGCAGCCCTGGCTGTGACACAGGTGAGACGCCTGCGGAGAGGCCTGAAGCTGCTCTCACACAGGAGAGGAGGGTGAGCCTGCACAGAGGGGCTGGGGCCTCTCAGCTGAGAGCTCTGAGGATGGCCATCGGATGGAGTCAACAGGCGCCACATCCTCTTTCTACCTTTCTTCCACCACGGCCTTCCCATTGCCAGCTCTGCCTCGGGTTATAGGCACCATATCCCTCAGTAGCCAACAGGCTGGACAACACATATCCGAGATAAGAGACGGAACCTGGCCATCAGTACCCACCCTCTTAGGCATCCGCTGAGTTCTCCAAGCCATCCCAGAAGAAGGAGGGGAGGGAGGAGACAGTGGGAGGAGACAGTGGGAGGAGACAGCCGGAGCCCCGGACATCTGGCCAGGGATCCCACAGACAACAGATAAACTGTCTCTGGATGGTAATCAAATCAGAGGCTCCTCAGAGTCTTTTTCTGTTGCTAACAAGATTAGAAAATAAAAATAAATCCCAAGCACACAGAGGCACCTTCCCGCTTTGCCTTGCACAGAGACAGCATTTGTTTCATTTTGCCTAGAAGACCTTCCATTTACAGCTCCACTTCCAGACCAAAAGCTGTCTCCAAACTGCTTTCAAGAAAAGGGGAAGGGTGCCGCAAAGTGCCAGGAGGCAAAGTTAACTACAGATCACCGTTAACCCCTTCCCACTGCCTCCCACTTCAAGTGGACCACTAAGCCCTGCCATCGTATTTAGCCCTGACCTCAGGCACAGTGGAGACGGCCACCTCGCATCTTATGAAGATAGAAACCGAGCCTGGAGAAATCTCTGCCAGCCACGGCTTCCTGCACAGCGGGGCCCTTCCTCCATGGCTGGCTGCTGCCAGTGCTAGAGGTCCCTGCACACATACACAAAACAACCCTGTCTGGGTGACTCAACTCTAACACTATTCCCCTCTCCCTCAGTGGAACAACCTTGCATCAGAAGTGAGGTGATGTGAACCCATCCTTACCAGCTGGTCCGGCTTTAGCAGCCCTCCTCACCACTTCCTGTGTGGGAGTGTAGCCTTGCACAAGTGGCCTGCAGGGCCGCCCGAAGTCACCTGGGCCCCAAGTCCCAGTTCTGGTCTGGGCCAACTATGTCATACTGCTCTTCCATCCATCCTTGTTTCCCTTTATTACGTAAATATACCTGCATAATTAAAACCAACCAGCAGAGCTGCCTCAAACAGAGTGTCAAACTGCAGCGGGAAGGCCGGGGAGGGTTCGGGGGCGGGAGGTAGGGGCGTAAGAGATCAACCAAAGGACTTGTATGCATGCATATAAGCATAACCAATGGACATAAGACACTGGGGGATAGGGAGGCTAGGGGACTGTCTTGGGGGGGGGGGGAAATGGGCACATATGTAATACCTTTTGTAATAAAAAATAAAATTAAAAAAAAATGAAAAAAAAACCAACAAAAAAAAACACCAACCAGGCATAAACATTTCTTAGAAATGCAAACCACTACATTTACAAAAACATGGAATTTGAGCAAGATACTAATTAATCCTAAAACTAGGTATAACTGAAAAGTTTCTCAAGAGCCTTCAACTGTTACAAACTGCTGAATCTAACTCAGCGGTTCTCAACCTGTGGGTCGCAAACAATGAAAATACATCTTGCATATCAGATATTTACATTACGATTCATAACAGTAGCAAAATTACAGTTATGAAGTAGCAATGAAAATAATTTTATGGTTGGGGGTCACCACAACATGAGGAACTGTATTAAAGGGTTGCGGCGTTAGGAAGGTTGTAACTCATCTTTTACTCATTTGAGATTTAGAACAACATTGGCCCGGGCTGGGTGACTCAGTCAGTTGGAGCATCATCCCATGCATCAAAAGGTTGCAGGTTTGATGCCCTGTCAGGAAACATATCTAGGTTGTGGGTTCCATCCCTGGTCTGGGGCGCATACGGGAGGCAACTGATCAATGTTTCTCCCCCTCTCTCTCTCTCAAAATCAATAAAAAACATATCCTCAGGTGAGGATAAAAAAAAAAGACCAACACTCACATATAACTTAATCTCTCTCTCAATCTCCCCCTCCCCCAAACATACACACACACACACACACACACACACCACAGAGATAGAAATCAAGATATTTCAGTATTTCAGTCTAGGAAAGCAAATCCAAAGGTTGTCCTCTACAACAGGCTACTGCTAAAGTCATTTCCCACGAAGAGCTTATTAATAATAATTAAGGCAGTGATCATCTTGTGAGTCAAGCACTCTGCTCAGAGCTTTACCTGTATTCTCTTTAGTTCTCACAACAACTCCAAAGGTATTATTATTATTATTATTTCTAATATATCAATAAGGCAGCAAAGTCTCGGGGAAGTGAAGTAACTAGAAAATGGCACAGTCAGAAATTTAGATCGCGCCAGTCCCTCTGCCCCCTAAAGTCCCACTTCCTGCATTACGCCAGCTCCTCTCTCTCGTTTTTACCGATCTCCCTCCTTGAACAGGAACACAATTTTAAAAGGGAGCACATGCACGGTGCTGCCACATGAGAAACCCATGCCCCGCATCCACCTTCATCACCACTGAGAAGCTCCTGTTCACCTGAGCCCCTCCAGCAGCAGGCTGTGAGAAGGTGCTAGAGGCCAGGCAGAGTGTGGGGGGAGGAAGGGGGGGAGGTGTGCGTGCATGTGTGCGTGTGTTTGCACTCTCTGGCGTGCCTTGGCTTGTAGAAGCAAAGCCGGATGCCTGCCTTCATCTTCACACGGTGTTCTTCCTGTGTGAGTGTATCTGGGTCCAACTTTCCCCTCTCTATAAGAACACCAGTCATACTGGGCTAGGGCCCACCCGAATGACCTCACTGTAACTCATCCGTGCTTCCAAATAAGGTCACATTCTGAGGTACGGGTCGTTAGGACTTCCACATATGAAATTTGGGGGGAACACAACTCAACTTGTAACAGTGAATGGGGGGTACAAGGGGTGGCGGCATCACGGTCACTGCATAAATATTGCGCAAATGCTGTGAGTGCTGATATCTGTGAATAAGCTGGTATACCACAGTAGCTACAGTTGAGAAAAAAGATGGCTATCATCATTCTTAAACCCAACAAGACCATTTCTAACCAAGACGGGAATCCACAGACTAGGAAAGTGAAACAGGCTTGCTGACACTGGTGGCACCTTGGCCAAAGGCCACAGGAATTCAGGTTGGGTTCTGTGAACTATCACAGCTAAACACTTGGCAACTGATCACACTGGTTTACTGGTGCTTGTGGGTTTTCCAGGCCCCAGAAGATGTGCCACACGACCCACTCTTCACTCCCCTGACACCTGTACTGCTAACCTATGAGGCAACACGGGGCAAGGCCGACACACACACTCATCTCCCAGCCCCAGGTAGTGACGGAGGCATGGGGAATAAATAGTCAAGAGAACACAGGATTCAGAGTCAGATCTGCGTTTCAGCTGCAGCCATGCCCCTGACTAGCTGAGTCATCCTGGCCACATGCTGGTCCCTCTGGCCTTTAGCTTCCCGTAAGGTGATAATATTAGTAACATCTAGAGGCTGTGTGAACACTACAGAGCATTCGTACGAGTGGCCCTTACATGGAGCCTGGCCAGAGCTGGTCCTTGGTCAGTGGGAAACTAGGAGAAAAACAGGCAAGGATATGAACAGGTAATCCATGGAAGAGCAATGCAAATGGCAGAGAATCATATGAAAAGATGCTCTAACTCAGTGGTGGCGAACCTTTTGAGCTCGGCGTGTCAGCATTTTGAAAAACGGTAACTTAACTTTGGTGCCACGTCACGTATAGAAATTTTTTGATATTTGCAACCATAGTAAAACAAAGACTTATATTTTTGATATTTATTTTATATATTTAAATGCCATTTAACAAAGAAAAGTCAACCAAAAAAATGAGTTCGCGTGTCACCTCTGACACGCGTGTCATAGGTTCGCCATCACTGCTCTAACTCAACAGGAGTCAGAGAAATGACCATCGAAGTAGCAATAAGATATTACCGTCTACCCATCAGACCGGCTAGCGCTAACGTGGAAATAAAAATTAATGCTATGGGGATGGGGAAACAGGTATGCTTACCAACTGGTAATGAAAATGATAATTGTAGTTCTTGGAAAACAAGCTGGAAACATCTATCAAAATAAAAAATACTATACCCTTCAGCTCAGCACTCTTCCTCTTGGGAATCTGTTACTAGGAAATAAAAGCCATCGTTCACAAGGACACGTAACTACAGGGATGCTATGGAGGTGGTTTATGGATGGTTGTGGAGGCTGTTATTTATAAATGAAAAGACGAGAGACAAAGTGAATGCCAATCGATGTGAGAATGGTTGCATAAAATATATACCCTCCCTTCTACGGAATAAAATGAATGAAACAAGAGATATATTAGTTTACTTGGAGGGGTTTTTCTATGAAGTATTGATGAACAAGAAAAGCAGTATGCAGTAAATATGATTAATATGATCCCATTTTTGTAGAACAATTACTTTTAAACAAGCTTGTACATGCATGTATGTGTTTATGATGTGTGTGTGTGGTGTATAACCGTATAATTTTTATAAGCATAAATAAAAGTATGGAAAGATTCCAAGTTATTAAAATGAGTTATTTAATGTGGAGCTCGGACAAGGAAACAAAGAAAACAAAACCTATGCATCCCTCTCTCTCTGACACACACACACACGTTTCTGCATTGATAAATAACGAATAATGAAAAGGTCACAATTTGGGGAGTTCTAGCTCTCCTCCTGTCCACACTTTCAACTCATAAGGCTGCTCACAAGAAGACCTGCCACTCCGCTTTCAGCAAACTTCTCCCACGGCCTACAAGGTGTGAGTCTGCTAGTGAGATGTTACATATTCTCTCCTCTATCAAGAAGTCATCAGACTATTCTAGAATTACAGAGACCTCGCCATGACAGCCAAGCTGCACACAAATTCAGCTCTTCTCCAAAAACACTGATAGGCCCTTGTTGCTACCATCACTATCACCATCACTAAGAGGAGTTAGGGGCAAGACCAGAAGCATGGGCCCCACGTGGGGAGAGAGGCAAGGAGCCTCCCCTTCCCTGATCCTCTTCCTCCTCTGGGATGCCTCCCTGGGGCCTGTTCTGGATTGGCTCAGTCCTCTGGGTAGCTGTCTCTAAAGGGCACTGTGGAGGGTGTGGCCACAGGCCAACAGCTATACAGGGAAACAGTCATCTCAGGCTTCACTCAGGGCGGGAGTGGCCATTCCCTGGACCCCGTGTCACAGTCGCCTCATCCGAGAAATGCAAATTTCCAGGGAGAGAAAATTCACTCTCAGGACAACATATTCTATTTTCTGAAAATTACACTTTTTAGTGAGTTCTTTTTTACATTGATCTGAATTTCACCCCGTTAATGTTTCTAACTCTCTGGTCCAAGTCCTACCCCCTGGAGCCAAAAGGAACAAACGTATTTCCTCTTTCACAAGAAGACGTGGTAATGCCCCCAGGGGTTTTCTCTTAACTTGACTAAACATCCCCAGTTCCTTCAACTGGTACTGAGCATACATCTCAGGAATTTCCTGACGGCGGGTCAAACTGTTCGTCCTCTAGTGAAACACGGGATTCGGACAGGACACAGGCAAAGACTCACATGGGCAAGCCCCCCCCGCCCCTGCCCCCCGCCCAGGGCACAAGTGTGAAGGAGAGACGGAGCAGGCTGGGGAGGAAGGCGTTTCCAAAGGCCCTTCCCCTCACCCAGGAGCCCTCCTCTGAGGAAGGCGAAAGAAGCCCACAGCTGGTGTTCCAACACAAATGACTACCCCCAGTTTCCACGCCCAGCTCCAGATGTACTTCACTGAGCTTGCCTGGCCATGATGTAACACAGGAAGGCTGCACAGGCTGAACCAGGCATGAGCATGGCGAGAGGAACAGGAGATGCAATCCAGCTGTGTGCCCTTGAGAAGGCAAACAAGCATCTCAGCTTCCTGTCTGAGGGGCTGCGGGCTGTGGTGTGTGCCCCAGGCAGGCCACACTTTACCAGCTTGCTGTGGGCACCTGAGCCTGGGCCCCAAAGGGAGAAGCGAACTAATTTAGAATTAGAGAGACCTGGGCCTAGAATAATGGAGCCCCAACTCTAGAAATAGCTTTTAAAGATAAAGACAACAGTGGTACTGTGGTAGGCAGTTAGACAGAGATGAGCAGAGCAAGGACGATGGGCCAGGTACAGAAAGTCACCAGGGTGGAAAGTCCTGGGTGCCTAGCAAAGGACAATTGTAGGGTGGGACCTCGCCCCTAGGGTGACCTTTCTTCATGGTCAAGCGGTTTGGACCCCCTGACCTTTCCTTTCCTCCCTAGAGTTAATATCTAGGCCAGTGATGGTGAACCTATGACACGCGTGTCAGAGGTGACATGCGAACTCATTTTTTTGTTTGATTTTTCTTTGTTAAATAGCATTTAAATATATAAAATAAATATCAAAAATATAAGTCTTTGTTTTACTATGGTTGCAAATATCAAAAAATTTCTATACGTGACACGGCACCAGAGTTAAGTTAGGGTTTTCCAAAATGCTGACACGCCAACTCAAAAGGTTCGCCATCACTGATCTAGGCCTAAGTCGTATTTCAGCTCCAGGCCCAGAAAAGCAACAAAACCAGATACAGCTGACCTCAGAACCAGCTGCATTGAATAATGACCCCCTGCGCTAGAACTGGCCAGTCAATCAGTGGAGACCACAACCCTGAATGGACACACCTGGAAAACTGCTGAATATTCTACCGAGATCTTCCCCTGGGACCTCCCCTAAGATCTCCACCCTTAACACCCGTAGGAGGAGGACCCAGGGCACTCGCCCTCTCTCCCTTCAGGAGTACGCCCTCACCTTTCCCAATCCCCTCCCCCCAGGTAAGTTACCATTAGCTTCCTCACTCCCAAGATCCAAGGGCCCTTCCTTTGCCTCTATCACTTGTTTCCTAAGTCCATTTTTTTCTAGGAATTACTTATCCTATGTCTGTGATTTTATAAATACACTAGAGGCCCAGTGCACAAAATTCGTGTCGTGGGGGGTGGGGGGTCCCCTCAGCCCAGCCTGCGCCCTTTCGTAGTCCTGGAGCCCTCGAGGGATGTCTGACTGACGTCTTAGGCCCACTTCCCCAACATTCTTAGTGCTGCCTCCACCGCTGCACTCACCAGCCAGCCATGAGCCCAGCTCCTGCATTGAGTGTCTATCCCCTGGTGGTCAGTGCATGTCATAGCGACCAGTTGTTCTGCTGTTCGGTTGATTTGCACATTAGCCTTTTATTATTTAAGATGTTTTCTTATAGTTGGAGTCTTGGCTCTGAATTCTTTAGCCAGAACTCAAGTACTGAGGTTGCTGAACCCAGGTCCCTGCCGACCTAACACCAGCTGCCAATCCCACCGCCTACAACAGGACTGAAGTATTTTTAAATTAAATTTAAAAAGCTGAGTCAGTAAACTTTCAATACTTAGTTCCTTGCAGGAGGAATCTTAGTAGAGTTCCAGGAGTGCTGTGCTCACTGAGGCTCTTATTGGCTGAGCAACAGTGCGCATGGCACATCCCTGCTTCCAACCTGTCTGCCTTTGATCAAACAGAGATAGCATCTGCGTAATGAAACCGAAATAAAGACCTGTTAAGGGAACTGACTATCCCACTATGGATTGCGATATCAATTTGACTTTATTATGCCTGCTGAGGATAAGCAAGTGAAGGTATCCAGTAAAAGACTGGGAGCCAATAACCAGAATGAAACTACTGTGACTGGGTGATAACACTGGGCCACTCTTCCCAACAAGATGAAAAGAATAGAAACGTAGTAGTGAGAACTGAAGGCGGTCACAGAGTAAATACTCGAAGCCCAGGCCACAGAGGAGGAGCCTGACACTGGAGGATGCTCAGGACATTCCACAACAATGGGGCTGGTGCTCCCAGGGGAGAGGAGGCCTGAAGGGGCCTTTTCATCCTCACCGGGACAATGCTGAGTCTCCTGAATGCCTCTTTTGTTCCACAAAAATCACAAACATTTTCTAACTGCCCAGTGTTTTTCTAGCTGTTTGGTCTTCGCTCAAAGGTCCTAAGATCACAGAAAGGCTTCCAAGAACAATAGCTGGTAAACCTGCCTGGAGCAGTTGAAACAACAAGGCTGAGGGTTTCTGCTGAAAGAGGGAAGGCAGGCGGAAAGAATGGTCAGGGGCTGGGCCGTGGGGGGCGGGCTCCACCAGGGCTCCCCTAGGGCAGGAAGCTCCCACTGAGCCTGCAGGGTTCCTGCAGGACGACTGGGGCACTGGCTGCACTTCCCTGGGATCAGATTCCAGTCAGATGTCTCGTGTTGTTCTCTTTCTCTCTCTCTTTCCTTCTCTTCTTCTTCTCTCTCTCTCCTTCTCTCCCTCTCTCTTCTCTGAAAATGAAAAGCTTAGATTCCTATCTTGTCTTCTAAAACCTACATCAAGGCCCCAGGGAGGGGACAATCTGCTCAAAGAAGGGCAACAAAGAGCCTGGCCCTCCTGCTCTGACGCTGCAGCTGTCCCATCCCCCAGGGGTGTCCTTCCATCAAACACCACTGCTGCCCCCTTGCTGCCCGGATACATCCACAGGGACCCCGGAGAGGGAACGCTTGGAAAAGAGCCTCACACTGCATGGGGAACCCTGGCTCCCCGACGTCCTGGCTCCGAGGCTGGCCTTGAGTATGTGTGTAAACAGTCTGCACCTCACTTTTCTCATCAGGAAAATCGGGGTAATATTAATAAGGATCTTATAAAATTGCCGTCAGGATTAACACTCCATATAAAGTACTAAACACAATGCCCGGTGCAGGGTGCACCCCAATAAGGGGGGCCTGGCCATTGTCCCCTGTTCTGTGGCTCACAGGCAGGGTCGGATGTGTTGTGGGATGGCGGGTGGCTAAGGTTGAGGCCAGCTGAGCTCTCTCTGGCTTGCTGCTGCCTCCTCTTGAGCCCCTTCCCCTGGGGTCCAAATACCTGGCCAGGTGTCTTCCTCAGCTCAGCTGGCACCCCGCTCTTAGAGACAATGCATTTATTGAAAGTCTCACTGACCTTTGTGGGAGCCGTGGAGTCACCGGACCTAGAGATCTGTCTTTCTACCTACAGATGTGGTCAACCCTCCACCCAGGCCAGCCTGAGCCCTGTCTGGTTGCATTTCCCTAGGCCTTCTGGGCAGAAACTTGGCTAAGTACTGCCTCTGCTTGAAATTCAAAGAAAAAGAAAGGTTAGGAGAGAGGGGCTCCCTCTAGTGCAGAAAAGAAGTGAAGAAAGTCTGGTCCCGGAGCCCAGAATGGATGGAGAGCTTCACCAAGACCTCTGACTCCTCCCCATCTCTGCTCCCTTACCTCCTAGTGGCCCTCACACCCTCCAGAGATGGCTGCCTGGCCCAGCTCATTCTTCCACCTCATCTGTCCCCACACCTCACTGGAAACCCCCCATCAGTCCTACCAGAGAGCTCTCTGCTCCCTAAACCTACTCCTACTTCCTACCCACTGGGTTTGGGGCTATGACACACGCTGGTCCTGCAATGAGGACACCCGGATGAAAGGCGAAGGCCCACAGCTGGGACTTCCGGAAAAACATGGGAGGGGTGTTGGGCCGCCTGTGCTTCTTCCCAGCTCTGCCTTCAACTGCCCCATGACCTGGAGCAAAGGCGACCCCCTCTCCTGGCCTCGATCTTCTCGTCTATAAATAGTGAGCGCTAGACCCATCATCTCTCAAAGGCACCACCAGCACTGAGATGCCACAAAAACTCTGGCCTCCAGGGAGCGAGGGAAAACCAGCTCAGTGTCAGGCCAGAAAGTGCCCAGGCCAGAGCACCCCATAGCCAGGCCCAGCAGAGTCTACAAGGATGTGAAGGTCTGATTTCCAAAGTCCCAGATATCCTCAGCAGCCAGGCTCCACTCCACAGCAAGCGGGGAGGGGACTGGGAGAGGAGACAGCCAGCGCTAATCAGCACAAATTAGCAGGGAAGCCAGGAGAAGGAGGGAGGAGTCTCTGGCTCTTCTACTTTCTCATTAATGATGGCACATAAAACCCCCCTCACAACCCCACCCGCGTGGCAGCCAGGACACATGTGCTTGCCCCTGGCATTACAAGGCCGAAGAAGGAAGAGCATCCAGTGTCCAGCATCCCTGTGCTCGGGACAGCCCTGCAAGGAGGACGCTGTGCTCACTGTGCCCAGAATGGGTGTGACAGGCTGGAAGGAGGCCTGGGTATCCACCCAGCCCTGAAACCAACCAGCTGGGTGCCCTTGAGAAAGTCACTTTGCTCCCGAATCATTTTCCTACACTGGAAAATGAAAGAGCTGGATGAGATGATTTCCATGTTCCCATTCATCTGTGACATTCTATAATTCTACTAAATGAGAACGAGAACAGATCGAATCAGCTAGAACTAATTCAACCAATAATTTTAGATACCTCTAACATTAAAAAAAAAATCCTATAAAACCTTGTTCTGAATGGCTGGAGATGCTACAGACAGAGGAAGGAATGGAGGGGCCCAACCACCTCTCACAGTGGGTAAGCCCCCTACCACCTCCCCAGAGCCTCCCTGTCGGCAAGCCCAACCCCCTGAGCTGGCTGATGTAATCAGCGTGGGATGAACCCGTGTCAGTCTTCCCCCTCCTGACTGAGGAGGCTTTGGGGATTCCAGGAAAGCATGGAGGTACTGCTGCCCGAGTCATTAACATCTGCAACACAACAGAGAACTCTCTCTGGATCATCTGTGGAGGCAGAACATGGGTGAGTCCTGGGCTGGAGGGCCTGTGTCTGAAGAAGCTCGTCGGCTGAATTATTAACGGGGCTCTGAACACAGCTCAAGTTTCCCAGGACAGGTGCTTTTGTGAACCGAGGGTTCCAGGACTAAGTAAAGATGATTGTGGATTCCCAGGCAGTGTCACCACCCATGAGTGCCTTAAAGTATCTCTAGGACCCACTGCAGGAAATTCGGTCAGCCGTCTTCTTGGACACGGGCATGATAATGGCAAAGGAGGAAGGGGTGCCTGACACTCCAGGGCCTGGGGCCCCTGCCCCACACCGACTTCTGTCCCCCAATGCAGAACATCGCCAGGGCCCTATTTACAAAGTGCTGGAGCAGAAGGGGCCTTCTGGGTCTCTGGCCCAGCAGCCTCAGTGGAGTCTCAGGGCCTCGGGAAAACAGGTGCATGTGAAAAAAGGGACCTGGGTTCAAAATTTTAAACACGGTTACGTTCAACAAAGCTAGACCAGACTGTGTACTTCAGGACTTCTTGGAGCCTTTAATGGGTTCCATGACTCTAGATGAGGGAAATGAAAATAAAAATTTAGGTAAAATATTCATTTTCCCAAACTTACTTAATTATAAAATCTTCTTCTCCAGGACATGTTCTGGGATTGGTATTCCATGGAATTCACCTTGAAAAGTGCGGCCTTAGGCCACCGTCCTCATTTTATAGCTGAGAGACAGAGGGCCAGAGCCCAGCAGAGTGCCTCATGCTAAAGTAATGTTCCAGGTGCTTGGCAGCTACTTCAGGGCAAACTGCAAGACTTTATCCAGAAACTGACAAGACAGCCAGGAACTAGAATGTTAATGGGAAAACGAGGGTATGAATCCAAGCCTGAGGACCCCCTAGAGGGAAATGGTTTGCAGTAAACAGCATGAGAGAGCTCTGAGACCTTTTGGCTTGGCACTGAATAATACCTTTTTTCCTGATAATAATTTGCTTAATGTTTCTGTGTTTCCCTTGCTAGACTGTGAACTCCATGGGGCAGGAACCACGCCTGTCTAATTCATGAATACATCCCCAGCCCCTGGCACCGGGCCTGGCAAGCAGACAGCACTCGGTAAATATTTGCCGACTGACTGATAGACTAATGAGCACATGCATCAGTATCTACTCCCAAGAGCCCAAGACACCTTGAAAATGAGCCCTCCTGTTTGTAGATGCAAGAACCCCGTGGAGAAGTAGACACAAACCTCAACACTGGGAGGCTGCCCTGCTGTCTGGGAACGTGGTCAGCCCGGCTCTCGGGACCACGGCTCCCACTGGAGCCGACCCGAGCACCGAAGGGGGCTGGCTCCGGAAAGGCTGCGGCTGAGCGAGCGCTGGGACCATTTTTCATAGGTGCAGGCACATCTGTATTTTCTATCAACGCTGCAGGGTGAGCAAGGCAGCCACGGGTCATGTGAAGTGCAGAGGGGAAAACGGACACAGTAGGAATAAATGAGGTTCCAACTTCTTTTAAGCCAATACAGGATCCATTCATTTATTACACATTTACTGAGTGGTTATTCACAAAGAAAAAGAAAAAAACGAAAGGTTTAATCCCCATCCTCAAGAAGCTGAGAGCCTAGAATGAGAGAAAAGATGGTGCAGAAGTAACCTCATAGCAAGGAAGACCGTGATGTCAGACACACAGACACACAGAGATCACCACATACAGGACACGGGCCTCCGACAGAAAGCTGCACTGACATTAAGTTGGGGGCCTGAGGACGATGTCTCTTGCCTCCACGGCCCGAAAACGCGTGACCAGAACAGCCCCAGCAGGAAGGTGAAGGTGGGAAACACTGGAGTCCACGTTACTTTCATTCTCATCTCCTTCCGTTTGGGGCTTGGACATCAGGAAGCAGCCCGGGACAGGCCTCCTCAGGAAGTGCCAGGAAACGGGAGGGCCCTGGCAGGTCTGCCCACAGGAGGGGAGGCAGAGGGAGCACTCTGGCTGGGGGCAGTGATGGTGATGGTAGGGATGATGGAGAAAAGCCAGGGTGAGCTACAGAGGCTGGGACAGCTGTCCTCTGGACACCTGATTCGAACTTCTTGGGGTGGGGGTGATCCTGTCGGAATCTAAGCTCAGTCAATCCCTTGGTAGTACCTGATAGCCCCCAGGCTCCCAAATACAAGTTATATCGACAGAGTGAAGAAACCACCTGATTTTCAACCGGAATCTTGCAGGAAATGAGCTGAAATGTCTACAGTCAGAATCTGTGACCAGGAGTGGAGTCAGACTGAAACCTCTGATGGTGCCGATCTGGTAGTGGGGTTTGAGGCCATGGGTGAGGACAAACCCACAGGTCCCAGCAGCTTCAGTCCTTCTACCAGAGCTGGGAGCCCAGTTAGGCCACAGCATCCGCTA
>NW_006283136.1:379985-394538 GCF_000327345.1 Myotis davidii
TCTGGGCAACACAGACCAAGGGCAGCACCCAACCCAGGAGCGGTTTCCTCCAGCCTCACCAAAGAGTGACGGCGAAAACAGGAGTTGCTTCCTCCTGGTTGGAAGGATGTCTGGAGATGGAAATACAGGGGCTGCTGTTCCTTGAGGGTTCAGTACAATCAATGGGGCCCCCTGTTTAAACTAAGGGTGGCCTTTACTATGCCCCTGTTCCCTGAGCTCCCTGGACGGGGGACCTGGAAGGAAACACTGTCTGCCCAGGGACCAGGGGAACAGGGCCCGAGAAGGGCCAGGTGGGCAAGGGATACTGTGCAACTGGGTTTCAAGAACTGAATATGCTTTCTTGGCCAAGGCAGACACACTAGGCTGGACACAGAGAAAGGCCCTTCTATAACAACCTGCTCCCAAGGAGCGGGGCTCCACCATCCAGCAGCTCTGAGATCGGGGACATCGAATTCGCTGTTTTCCGTGGTTGGGTTTCTGTGGGGAAGGGGGGTGGTTTGGAGGAGCAGAGCCTGAGAAGGGAGCTTGGCTGCAGGTAGTTTGTGAGGTGACCTGAAAAAGCAGGAGATACAAAAAAGGAGGAAAGCCAACACAAGGGTGCCTTGTCAAGACTGCTGTTGTAGGCATGAGTGCTCGGTCTGGCCAGGAACACGGAGAAGAGCAACGATGCCTCCCAGACCTGCCCTCCACACAGGCGGGGGGATGGCGCACTGTCCCCCAGTTCCATGCCCCAGGGCTGAAGGTTGCCTGGGAGCATCCACTCCCACTCCCACTTCAGGGCTATGTACCGTGGGCTCCCCAGTGGATAGAGGACCCCAGGGGGAACCTGAGCTCTCACAAGACTGTCCCCGTAGCTGTAACTGAAATCAAAGCTGGCCAAGGGCACTGGACTCAGGCACCACAGGCTCTGCTACAAAATGTATCACTTATTCTACCATATATATTTTCTTCTTGACCTGCAAGAAGGTAAGGGCTGAACTAAATCCTCAATCAAAACAATTAAAATATCTGACTTTTTATTTCCTCTTCCTACATGTTGTTTTGACCTGTTATTTTTTAATGTAAACTTTACCTAGGTCTCCTTTATTAGATACCACCTTAAAATCTTTGCAAGTAGATGGGGCCTACGGTATAAATAAATTACTAAAAATACAGTAGGTCCTCAGGTTACGTTGTGGAGATCTGTTTCTATGGCGCGACGCGACGCAACGCGAGTTTTGCCGTAAGTCGGAACCCACCTACATAAGCACCTTCATCACTCACATGGAGCACATACACAGCAGTAATGAAGTGAAACAGTAAAAAAAATGTAAAGGAAAGATAATTCCTGACCTTTACTTGTGGTAAATAAGTAATAAAAAACATAAAGCACATATGTACATACATCAAAATAACAGAATTTTTTTTTTTTAAAGGTAACAATTCCTGACCTTTACTTTTGGTAACTAAATAATAAAAAACATAAAGCACATATGTACATACATTGGAATGACAGAACTTTTTTTTTTTTATAAATAAATGGGAGATGGTGACGTAACCACCAAATGACGTACATCGAATCCGACGTACCCTGAGGACTCTCTGTATGTGCATTAGAATTTAGATTAAAGCAACTTTTTGGCAAGTTCATGACATCCCTTGAGATCACTGAGAAAGATACCAGGGACCACGACAAAATCGCATCTGGGAACTACTGCTCTCTAGTCAGCAAATGAAAAATGTCAACAGTGACAAATGGCACAACACACACACACACACACACACACACACACACGCCATAAGGTTATTTTTAAATTTCTCTCCGTCACAGACCTTCCCTGAGTAAGCTAATGCAGTTTTCTTTTTATAATGAGTTGAGTTCCACTCCAAATTCTCAGAGGTGAGGCTGAGACCCCACTCACAACCGTGCAGGATGAGGCAGGGTGAGGCCCCATGGAAGGCTGCCAGCTCTGCGTATAAAGAAGCCACATCGGCTGCTTAGCGAAGGGGTCGGGTAATTGTTCACCCACCCACCCCTTGGCACTGGGCTGGCCCATGGATGCAGACATGGCCAGGACACACCGCCTGTGCCTTGGAAAACACATGGTCCAATGCGCATGAACAGACTCGACTCCTCCCTGATAAAGGCAGGTCACAAGTCACCTCCTCCTTGGTCAATGAGATCAGTCACTCTCCATTCATCCATTCCCTTAGCAAGCATCCACCGGGACTAAATGTGGAATGTTGTGTCAATCATCAGAGACATAAAGGTGACAAAGGCACAATTCCTTCTCTCTAGGAAGGAGCTCATGGATTCAGACTGGACCAACGCTGACATTCTTTGATTCTGTGACAGCCTGGGCCAAGGCCTGCAGGGCGAAGTGACTTCCAGGGAAGGCAGCATGCGGGACAGAATGTCCATTCTTGAGAAAGAGGGGATACAGAAAAACAGGCAGCCCGAAGGGTTCCTCCTTCCCTTCCTGGAGAAAGCAGTCAACAACAAGGCCACACTGTCTGTCAGGGCGGGGGCGGGGGAAGGTGCTCAGCCCCTCAAGCCCTCATCACCCAGGTCACCTGGTGGAAAAACACTAACTCTGGTGGGTGGTGATGTGATTTCCTTGCCTGTTTGCGATGTAATTATGATGCCATCAAAGCAGAGGAGCCACAGATCTCTCAGAGGGAGGCAAAAGGGAGTCCTTTCGTCTCCACAGGCACATTCTGCAACTCAGGTGCAGAACCGACAGCTGGGTCCATTCCACAGGATGATCTCCCTGTGGATTTTCAAAACTAGGCTGAGAAACTTAAAGAACAGGACCTGAGAGTAAAGGAGGCAGGAACCTGAAGAAGCTGGGATGGGCATCATGTTCTGGAAAAGTATTTTCTTTGGGAAAAGCCTTCCTCAACACAGCTTCCCCAGTCAATCTGAATGTTCAGAGATTGGTGAGGCTTTGGGGAGGTAGGGACCGCCAAACCGAAATAGAAGCTTCTGGAATTCTCTAACAGTGGTCGGAGGATCGGAAATGAATTTTGAAGTGTAGCTGAAATGATTATGCAAATCAGTGAAAGAGGTGATTATTCAAATGTGTAATCTCCCATCATCTATATTATAAAAGGCCAGTGGCCATAAGGACGTAACAACTAAACGACCGGTCACCAGGAGGTGCACTGATGGGTCTCGTGGTGCGGCGGGTCTGGGGTCCCGCGGTGGTGCGGTGGGTCTGGGCCTTGCGTGATTTTGCGCAGGGCCTCTAGTATAGAATGATAGACTAACAGAGTTGAAGGGAGCTTAATGATCAGTGGCATGCCGGAACCCAGGGCCTGTGAGGACCTGCAACCTGTCATGGGTGGGTCCTGTGACGGGGTGGGTGCAGGTGTGGACGGACTGCACGTGGCCACACCACTGGTGGCCAGTTCAGAAGCCTTTCTCACTCTTTAGCATATGGCCTTGGTCTGCTTATGTGGCATCCATAGCTCAGACTCAGTGCAGCCCCAGGAGGCAAACAATGAGCAGAGGCCTGGGTACCCTCAGTACTTCCTCACAGACAGGTACCGCCCCCCCACCAGTATGCCCACGCCAGAACCCGGGGTGCCACCTTAATCCCATGGCGCCCTCACCCTCCTACGTAATGACTCCTCCTTAAATATCATCTCCACTCAAATCATATTTTCACTCCTTTCCAATCTAATCTCCATCATGCAGCAGACTGGGCCTTCCTAAAATGAAAATGAAACCAGGCCTCCCCACCGTCTACAGGATAAAGTCCACACGCTTCGCTGTGGTTATGAGGTGCTTCATGTCTGACTCTTACCCTGCCCGCCCTGGTGCCTGGACTGAACTCACAATTCCCCGCAGCACCTCGGCCATTGACCCTGCAGCAACCTTTACCTAAGATGTCCTTTCTTCCTTGCAAACTCCTACTTGTCCTCCAGTAAGTCACCTCCTCCTGATGCCCTCTCTGATGACCTCTAGTTGAGTTCAGGGGTATTCACTCAGCTCCCTATCACAATATGATCCATTACTTGCTTACTTGAATCCTCCCCCATTGTATTACAACCTTCTTGATGGTAGAGACTTCTATTTCTGTCTCTTCAGATCTTAGAACACTGGTACAATGCTTGCTGTGAAAGAATGACTGACTCTGAATGATCCAATGCATGAAGAATGAAAGCAAGCACCAACCAATCTACTAGAAGATGAGAGCTGTCTGGTCCAAGGTCAACAAAGAAATCCAAATGCAAGCTGAGTCATTTTAATTCTTTTGGAAAGTAAAAGGGCAGCTAAATCATAAAAGTAAAATAAAAATTTTCATCTTTAAAAAATGACTTTATATAGATCTGTCAGTACTTATGCTCGCTCCACTCTGGAAAAAATATTGTGCGGAGGAAAGGTGGTAGGCTACGGGCAGCCAGGGACAGCGTTAAAAGATGTCTCCATCTGTGGAAAACAGAGTTTAGCACACATTGAAGTCTGCAGCAATATACCTTCTCCTGCCCTTATTTTTTTCATAACAGCTTTACTGACATATAAATCACGTGCCACACAATTCACCACTTAAGTGGTTTCCAGTATATTCACAGAGTTGTGCAACTATCAGCATGATCAATTTGAGAACATTTTCATCACCTCAAAAAGAAACTCCATACCCTTTAGCGATCACTCCCATAAACCTCCCAACCCCAGCTGCCAAGGCCCTAACCCACCACTGGGCCCATCCTGTCATTTCATATAAATGGAAGGAAATAATGAATATGTGGGGTTTTGTGATTGGCCTCTTTCATTCTACATGCTGTTTTCAGGTTTATCATAGTGTGTCAATAATTCATTCCTTTTTTATGGCTGAATAATAATCCATTATATGGATATAGCACATTTTATTTATCCATCCAGTTGATAGACATCTGTGTTGTTTCTACCTTTTGGCGGCTATTGTGAATAATGCTGCCATGAGCATTCATGTCCAAGTTTTTGGTTTTCCATTCTCTCGAGTATATACCTAGCAGTGGAATGGCTGAGTGATATGGTAACTCTGTTTAACTTTTAGAGGAACAGCCAGACTGTTTTCAAAAGTGACTGCACTATTTACATCCCATCAGAAGAGTGTGAGGATCCAACATCCCCAGCTCCTTGCTAACACTTATTATAGCCATTTCGTCTCACTGTGGTTTAGATTTGCATTTCCCTGATGACTAAATGATGTTGAGCATCTTTTCATGTGCTTTTTGATCATTTGTATGTCTCTCCTATCTTTTCCCCAGCTACATGCAATTTTCGGGATTTCCTGGTAGATGGATCTTTGGGCCCTTCTCTGAGGACTTTGGGTCCGGGGCCAGCATCCCCACCATAGGTAGCACCTTTAGACGTGACTCTGAAGCTGACCTGAAGTGGCAATGATGCAAATCAACAGATAGGAACTGTGCAGCCTTCTGCCTTCCAGAACTGCAAGGTAGGGACTGGGTTGGGGTAAAAGGTACAGAAACGAATGAGGGCAGACCCTGCTTGTCTCCCAGGACTTTGCAATCCAGCTGTGGGGACACCTGGGTAAGAGTAAAGAAATGCTTTAACAGAGAGCTATGAACAAAGGGAAAGGGAGATGTGATTCCAGCTGAGGGATGGATGCAGACCAGGGAAGCATTCGTGAAGTAGCTATGCTTGAGCTCAGCTTATAAATAAGTAGGATTTCAACAGCAGGAGCAGGGGAGAGAACGGCATGCACAAAGCCCTGGAGGCAAGAAGAGGTAACAGCAATCTGGAGGGGCTGGACTCAAGGCCAGTACCTGTGAGAGGCTGAACAGATGCACCCACACCCACACGTAGTTCACTGCGCACACAGCTTCAGGGTATGAGGAGAGGGGAGTGGAGGGAAATGAGTCTGAAAGATCGGGTTGAAGGCAGATCAAAGGGGCCTTCACACCATGCTAAGTGTGGCTTTGTCCTGCAAGCAACAAGGAAGGAAAGAGCAGGGCCCAGTGGTGGCAGGGTCCCCAAGGGTCTGTCTGTACAGCTCAGTACCTGGAAATACAACACCACAGCCAGACCTGTGAGTCCTGCAAGCAGCAACATTCGGTGCCTCCCTTGCAACCTGCCCTAAGAAACACCCCATAGGAAGTGTTCTGCCTCGTGCTGACCTGTTCCGTCAGCCTGTTCCTTCCCCACTGCTGGGAAGCAACCGCTTTCCGTCACAGGTTTCCTAACTACCACATTGCTCCATCCCACTAGGTCAGAACCCCAACCAGCTGGAGAAGGTCCGCAGTCCTTCTTCTCCTCCCATTTCCAAACACACCGGTTCTTCGCCCGCGAAAGGGACATGCAGGCCACTGCCAATGAGACACGTGCTCTGTCTCCCCGTCTGTAAGGCGGGTGGATGGTTCTGTCCCAGCTCTGCGTTCTCACCAGTGCCTTACAAGCAAGGGCAGCCTCGGCTCTGCAGCCAGCCGTCCTGGAGCACACTAGACACACAGCCCTGGGCTGGCTAGATTTCTGCAACTGCAGCAACACCCACAAACCAGCAGTCCCAGGGAACGGCCTGGAATCAGCTGCAGCAGGAAAACGCATCTCCAGAAAGCCTCGCTCCACCCTCTTCTCCACAGTGGCCACACCTCGACGATGCAAGTGACAGTTCAAACTGAGAAGTGAGAACCTCCTTCTGAGAGGACTGTCCTCTGAGCTTGACTGGGCAGGGCTGGTGGCAGCACAGGCAGTAAGTGACGAAGCTCCATGGTAGGTGCGTCCCAGCGGCCCCCGCCTAGCGGGCTATTTGCACCACAGGGGATACAAGGCTGCAATAAAGTAGAGGGACATTGGACTAAGCTTGACATCTGGCTCCTCCATTTTCTAGTTTTGTGACCTTGGGCAGATTCTGTAAAGTGGAGTCACCATCTCTCCTAGCTGTCCCCTAAGGGCCCAGTGAGTAGATGTGGCAAAAAAAAAAAAAAATGAAGTCCAGGCACGTGGTCAGCATCGGGAGGATCAACAGGACAATGCTGGAAGTCAGCCCGTGAGACCGGAGGGAGCCAGGCAGGCCTCACTCCTAAGGAACTAAGGAACCTAATGGGGCTGCGGCGTTAGGAAGCCGGCATGGGGATGGGGACCATGCAGGAGCCGGAACAAGCCAGGGCCTGGCTGTCAGGCCAGGAGGCTGCAGGCCAAAGGCCTGGCTGGTGCTGCGGTGGGGGCCATGGCTGCACCCTGGGCCTGTAGGGCCTGGGTGTGAATGGGGTCACAGATGGAATGGAAAAGGCCAAATACACACATTACATGGCCCCTGGGCCAGCCACAGAGAGGAGATGAGCACAGATGTAGGCCCTTGGATTTTTACAAACCATCTAGCTTCAACTTCGCTCCCCAGACTTGCTTTCTGCGGCCCTGCCTTTATGGAGCCCATGGGCTCCAGCCGAACTGCCCTCCTTCTGGGCCCTGGACCCAGCCCCACCTTCTCCTGCCTCTGACCTCACTCGGGCTCATCCCTGAACAGCCCTCCACAACCTCAGCCCCAGGACACACCAGTCCTCTCCCACCCTGTCCCCTCCAGAGTCCTCAACCTCAGCCCCCCTAGGGCAGCAGGCTTGCACATGGCTCTTTCTGCACCCCCCAGTGCCCAGTAGGGCCTCGACAGAGCAGGCTCCAAACAACAGCTATGAGCTTCATTTTTATTTCAACGTAAGCAAAAGGTATCAAATGAACCACACAGGTTCTGACACCTACCATATCAGTACACACTCCAGGGTCAGAGCGCCAGCCCCAAGCCAGGACCCAGCGCTGGGGCCCCAGGGAACGAGGCGGTGTCCTGTTACAGGTTCGTGAGGGAGGTGGTTATCAACCTGAAATGCCACCAGCTGATTCTCAGGAAGGGCGCTGCCAGCATCAATCCACGTTTAAACAGACGCAGTGTCACTCGACATAACTCATCCTTTTCATCCTCTCAGAAGTGAAAACCTGTTAGGAGACGGACTGAGATGCTCACAGGCGGCAAGGTATCGAGTCCAGGAGACCGTTCCTTCGTTAGGGGCCAGACACCACAAAGACAGGCAGCCCTGGAGTCCATCAGTGCCCATGGGACACCCAGGGACAGGGCAGCTCAGCCATCAGGAACCACCCAAGGTTTGAGCCCAGTCTCCTATTCACAGGCTGTGACAACCTGGGCATGAGTTTTCCCCTGTACCTCCCCTTTCTTCCTGTAGAATGGGGATGGAAACAGTATTGACCTCATGGAGCTGGGATAATTACACAGCCAAGCTCTCGGAAGAGTGTTTGGCCCATGCTACACCTTCATTCAACATGAGCTGTGTTATTATTATTACAAAATACATTTCTGTCATCATTCATTTAAACTGAAACAGAGGAAAACAAAGGTGTTAAATGCACTAATGACACCAGCCTTTGCTGGGGAGATGAGCTGAGAGCCGTCTTTGTTTACGTGCAGATTTGGAGCTGACCCCCACCATCCAGGAGGCCTTGGTGCAGTAGCTTAAAGACTAATAATAACTTTCCAGGTGTGTGTGCAGCACTTTATTTAAGGCTTACACAGACCTTCAAAAACGTGTGAGGCGCACGATATGATTCTCATTTTACCACTGAAGAAAACAAGGCAAAATTTCAGAATTCCACACATAATTCTCTATCAAAACTGTATATTCTGATGAACAAGGGCAGAAGTAGCTACATTCTGCAAACTGAACCTTCCAGGCGTCTTATCCAGAAAGACCTGCTAGGGGTGGAGACGGTGGGCAGGTGTCCCCGCCAGCACGGTCTCAGGGCTACATAACAAGGACGGTGCAAACAGGAATGAGGAGGATCAGGGGCATGAAATGGGAACAAAGAGACAGCAGAAGCTCCGGCTGGACAGACGGTAGCTGCGGGGTGTGAAGCTCAGGTGAGGAGAGGGACATCAATGTTTCCTGGATGACACTGGGGCCTCAGCAGCCACATCTGCAGGCAGATGGCTGTGTCAGCTCTGTGGAAGGAAAAAGTAGGACTGAGAAAAAAATTGGGGGGGGGGGGGGGGGGGGGAAGGACTGCAGTCAAATTTGACCAAAAATCTCAGGAGAAATTGTCCCGTTGAAGCGGCAGCATCAACCGGACTCTAGAAGAATGTGCCTGCACCAAGAAAACCAGACTCTCAGCCTCCAGCATGATAAGAGCCCATTTTTTAATCGCCTCGGCCAGCAGTAACAACCCGGGCAGAGGAGCTGGTGTGAGGGCCTCGCAGACACACAGAACTGCTGAGCAGTGTGTTCTGTGGCACCGCTCCTCTCCTTATTTTATAGATGCTCACTTAGCACTTGTGCTTGGTATTGTTCTAAGCACTGGACTAATATTAACCTACTCAGCCTCACAACCCACCCTCTTGAGGAAGGTCCTGTTTTACAGAAAATGCCCCCCCCCCCCCCCCTCGCGCATGGCAAGGTCAAGAGACCAGCTCAAGCCCTAACCGGTTTGGCTCAGTGGATAGAGCGTTGACCTGCGGACTGAAGGGTCCCAGGTTTGATTCCGGTCAAGGGCATGTACCTTGGTTGCGGGCACATCCCCAGTAGGGGGTGTGCAGGAGGCAGCTGATCGATGTTTCTCTCTCATAGATGTTTCTAACTCTCTGTGCCTCTTCCTTCTTCTCTGTAAAAAATCAAAAAAAAAAAAAAAAAAAAAAGAGAGAGAGAGAGAGAGAGAGATCAGCTCAAGGTCATGGCAAGGCTGGAATTCAAACCCAGGCAGTCTGACTCCAGCCCATGCCCTTCACCTCTCCACTAGGCTGCCTCTTGGCGTCACCCTCAGCCCAGGGCTGAGAGACAGGAAGGAAGCGGCCCGGCTTCCCCAGTCCGAAAGGCTGGGCCCTTCCTCCTGGCAAATGCTGGCATACACACCCGCTCTCCAGACCCTCCTGGCAGCCAGGCTCCAAGGACCCTGTACCTTGCTCAACAGCTCTACACTGAACTCCATGCAAGGGGAGCTCAAGTTTAAAACCCCTAGAGATCAACCCAGATGAATACCAGAGACCTGCATGGGTTTAGCTCATTTTTTACTCCAATATGATGTTGAAGCTAATTTTTAGGGGACAACAGAAACAGTAAGGTCTCAAAGCAGTTATATAGAAATCCCCCCACAGCGGTGACAAATGCCACATGACCATGAATCCCAGCTGTCAGGAAGCTCTAGGGAGCAGAGGCCCTTGGAGCTAATAGCTGTGAAAATGTACTGGCCACACTTGGCAAGATGTCCAGAAGGTACAGGCCCCCACCGAGAAAACAGGAAGAGGACAAAACAGCTCTTAGGGCACTATGGTTTGGAAAAAACCAACAGGACTTTCTGTGTCCCCACACGGTCCTGTGGTTTGACATGGCCAAGCCAGTCCACCAGAGAATAGATATGACACAACCACAGAGAACCTTCTGTTTTTTCCCTAAAATGGAAATGGGAGAATACAAGTGAGGAGAGAAAGCAAGGGACTATGATCTGTGCAGCCAGATCTTGGGAAGTCCCTGCATCTCTGCTTTCAGGGATCCTCCAGGCGGCTCCCAGCGAACTCAAACATTTCCTCCACGTACTGACGGTCCCAAAGCTGTCTTCTTCTGTGCCTTTCTTCTCCAGCTGCCCCAGACATCCTGGGAACCTAGCTGGGGCCTGTACCTAGAACAAGAGCATGCCTTAGAACATGCCCCTGAGCTGAGCTGTGTGCACAGGCCAAGGCTCAGGCAAGGCTTGGGCAAGGGGGCTCTGTGCCTGGTAGTCTGCACAACTGGTGTCCCTGCAATGGACCAGGATGGCCCTCAGCAGCTGGATGGGCCTTCTACAAACTGGGACCCTGGCTTCCCAGGTAAGAAATGTGTGTCCCCACAGCTTTGCTCCAGGGAGGCCTCCTTCCTGCCTCCTGGCGCCAAACTCGGAAAGGGAGAGCGTCCTACCCATACTCCAACCTGCCGGCCTTCAGCAGTGAGTGTCCTTCCTTGGTGGCGGGAGAAGGGGTGTGTGTGTGAGGGAAGGGCTGTGAGCCCGGATAAAAGAGGACTCAGAGGAAATGAGAACCTCTCCACGAATCTGAATGCCTGAAGGGCTTCACGGGAGGGGGAACAGGACGCATACATGTGGCGTGTGGCCCGAGTATAGAAGTGGGCAATGGGTAGAAACTACAGGGAAGCCCTTTTTCCCCCTTTTTACATAATACACAGAAAAACATTCCAATGAACTTGTCCAACAAGAAAATGAGGAGGCCTGCATTACAGGAAGCAACCCAGCTGAGATCTGATAAGCCAGAGACGCTGTAGGGGGATTGCACGAGAAAAAATGCCATCAGAGGTCTCTCCTGCTCCTGAGATTGTCGTTATATTAGTAAATCTATAGCTGTCTGTTAGAGTTAGGAGAGACACTGCAGTTCCTCATTTTATAAAGGAGGAAACCAAGGCAGATGGGAAGTGACTTGACTCCCGCCATCGGGGTCTGTCTCTCCATCCTCTCACCAACAAGGTCACTCGGCAGGATGAGGGATGCTGATAACCATTTCAGTGGGAGGAAAGACGCAGCCGGAGAGGCAGGGAGGGAGGTGAAGTATGGGTGGTTTCAGGGTCCAAGAGCAGACACACACTGAGCAGCCCCACACCTCCCAGGAGACGGGCTGGCTCTGAGCACAGCCTGGGCCTCACACCAGGAGATGAGACCCATGGGAAACAGCAGGCTGCTTTGGCAATAAAGAGCAGAATGGGATTCCTGCAAGTTAAGGAGTAGATGTTGAAACTTACCAATGACACCACAGTAAATATTTCCTATTATCTCAGATGGAGGATGGAGGATGGGCAGATAGAAGGAAGAATAGAAAAAGGGAAGGGGGGGGGGGACGAAGTGAGGGAGGAAGAAATTACTCTAATGCTTCTATATAGTAAGAGAAGTTTTAATCCAAGTCAAGTTGCAGACATACAAAAAAGAAAAAAAAAATGAAGCCCACACGCTCTAGTAACTATAAAAGCAGGCCCTCTCTGGTGTAAAAGCTGTGAGTAGCCTGACTGGACACAATTCACACCAAAACCTGCACCACTGAGATCCCCCAGTGAGCAAAAGCCCCAAGAAACAGCCTGAGAGCAGCCATCCACAACTCCCTTTAATCACACACTCATCGCAGCATCGCCAGGGACATCTGTGCTGTGAGGAAAAGTGACAAAAACTATTTTGCTGGAGGGACCCACACGGGTTGGAGCAGAAATCCAGTCTTTGCCAAATGTATCTGTGGATGGAGGTGGGAGGGCAGTCTGTATGGGATTCCAATGCCAACATAAGCATGCAGGTCTCCTAAATGCTTTAATTTAAAAAAACGGAGAAAGACTGTGATTGTCTTTAGCACACAAACTAAGTATATGCTGTAAATCCCCCAAAAAGGAAACTCAGTGACCCAAGCTGTGGAGTGGCTGGGTGTGAGGCTGCAAAACCTCTCTAGATCTACTGTTTTACCGTCAGGAGATAGAGGGCAGGTTCTAGGAATCACCCACCTGGGATCTCGGATGCACAGAGGTCAGGCAGGGAGGGCATTGAGGCCAGGACCCGAGTTCTAGTCCTGACCAAGTGACCGAATGACCCTGGGCAAATCTCACCCACCCCAGACTCTTCTGCAAAACGGGGACAAAGCGATCTGCCTTCCTACTTTGCTGAATTAGTATGAGGAGCAAATGTAAAACCAATCTGCAAACGCTGAGCACTGTTCTAACCACTGGTTAGAACAGCAGTGTTCTAACCATTGGCAGGAGCAGGGAAGCTGCAATGAGAAGCTCACAGCACACACCTGAGTTGCTGGAAAGGCAATGGCTTCTAAGGGGCAGAACATGGTGTGAAGTGACGGAGAGGGGACCAGGCCCCCAGCATGAGCAGCAGGAAGGAAGCAAGGTCTGAAGGTGCCACTAGTTTTGGGAGTGTGGCCATAGACTCTTTTATAGGGTGCTCAGACCCTCAGCTGCAGGTGGGCCCACCCTCCAGACTGTTATGCTCTTGAGGGCTTGGCCTGTGGCCTGTTCAATAAGCCTAGTGCAGAGTAGGTCCCCAACAAGTACCTGGGGAATTCTTTTATATATATATTTTGGCCAGCTGCCTTCTGTGCGCCCCCTATTGGGGATACAGCCCACAACCCAGGAATGTGCCCTGCCTGGAAATCGAATCGTGACCTCCTGGTTCATAGGTCGAGGCTCAACCACTGAGCCATGCCAGCCAGGATACCCGGGGTAGTTCCTAACAGCGGAGCTGTTAAAGTCACCAAGACAGCTTGGATAATCTCAGATGTGCTGAGATAAGAGGACAGGGATCACCTCCCAAAAATGCACCAGGACTGAGGCCCAGCCCATGTTTATTTCCTGAGGTCGTCTTTACTTCGGGTAAGTCCAGGGCCAGGCCGCAGGGATGGTAACCACAGCGGGGGGTCTGGGTTTCCACTCCATTCCCTTCCCAGAGTCGGGCTATGCTGCCTTCACCTACAGCCCCTGCTGGTGTCTCCCAGACGAGGACCCCTCTCAGCTTCTGGAAATTCTGCTCCAGACACAGTATAAGCCCATCCAGGAGGCACAGTCAACATTTCCTACCCCGTCCAGGAAGGAGAGCCTTCCCTGCAGGCCCCCTGGGTGCACAAAGACACACAAGTCAGGCTCTCTGGTCACAGGCTGAACGGGTGGGGTCCTGCTGGGGTTCTGAAGTGTGGCTAACGCACACAGAAGCAGCTTGGGGGAGTTTTTGAGTCCAGCCAAAAAATCAATGGTGAAAACAAAGCATTTACACTTTTGAAAGGCAACTACCTCACCTCCACTTCTTTCCCTTGATACCCTCTATGTGGAATGATGGCCAGATCCCAGTGGTTAGCTCTTGAAATAAGCACATCATAGTCTCTATGTAGCATTCACACCATCCAACAGAGAAAGCCTAATTCTACTCAGCCCAGGGCCAGATCACACACGGCTCATGAGCTGATGTGGGCGACCAAGAGATGTGCCCACTGGAGACAGGGACACTTTTACTCTGCACCTTGAAAGTCCAGTCAAGGGGAGAAACCAAGATGGCGGCATAGGTAAACACGGGAGTTTGCTGCCTCGAACAACCACTTCAAAAATACAACTAAAAGACGGAACGGACATTACCTGGAACCACAGGAAGGCTGGCTGAGTGGAAATTCTACAACTAGAAGGAAAGCGAAAAGCATACTGAGACTCAGAGGAGGCGCAGTGCGGAAGTAAAATACTAAGGTGCGGAGGTGCATGAGGAGCGGGCTGGCCGCTGAGGGCACGGTTGGGAGGGAGTCTCAGGCTCTGAGCTCCAGTTCAAAAATACATAAAAGACGGAACGGACATTACCTGGAACCACAGGAAGGCTGGCTGAGTGGAAATTCTACAACTAGAAGGAAAGCGAAAAGCATACTGAGACTCAGAGGAGGCGCAGTACGGAAGTAAAATACTAAGGTGTGGGGGTCCATGTGGAATGGGCTGGCGGTTGAGGGCGCGGTTGTCGTTTTCAAACGGGAGGGAGTCTCAGATTCTGAGCTCCAGATCCGGGCGAGTCTCTAGGGACCCAGACTCAAACAGGAGAAGCAGGACTGTCTGGCTTCAGTCGGAACTCGAGGGCAG
>NW_006283136.1:395981-405295 GCF_000327345.1 Myotis davidii
CAGTCAAAAGCCAAACTCTAGCCAACAATGACCCAACACCCCTCTCCTGGTTCTAGCAGATGATAGATCCAAATACTGCCAACCTCAGCAGTATTTCTGACCCTAAATACCTCAGCCTTTCACAGCTGCCTTCTCCTCCATCATCTCTTCCCCACCCTTCCCTGCATCGCCACCTGGAGCTAAGGGTGATCACGTCACGGTGGCTCAGGACAGTCCTGGTTTACACTTGTGGTCCAGGTGTGGTTATTAATAGCATCCTTTCTTCACTCTCAAAAGTGATCTAACTTAATAAATTCATAGTAAAATTAAGTGGTCACCCCACCCATACTGTACATCCTCCCAGGACTATTTCTCATGTTTATCTTTAATTACTACAGGTGGGCAGATCTAGAAAATGGAGTTTTAAATGGTAGGACCTAATTCAGACTGCATATGCCTTCTTTTCCTCCTTCTCTCCATTCCTTTACATTTTAGTCCCCATTTTGTTCCAAATGGAATTTATCTCAGCCAGCAAAGATGCCCAAATGCATCCTGTAAAGAGCCATAAGCTTGCTACAGGTAGACCAGATGTTTGGCTCTAAATTTTCTATTAGTCAACTGAACCAAAAAAGGATATCTAGTTAGTTGCACAGAAGGAGAAACCAATTAATTATCCAGGAGAAATACAAATATTTGTGACACTTAGACCAGGGAGAGATGGGCCAGCAAAGAGGCCACTGCATGTCATTAATGACGTACCCAGGCCAGGCCTGAGCAGACAGCAAGGTCTGGGGCTGTGGGCGTGGTCTTCCGGCCACCTCTCTACTCACATCTCTTCACCTCCTGTCAAAGGCAGGAGGCATCATATAGATCAGTGGTTCTCAACCTTCCTAATGCCGCAACCCTTTAATACAGTTCCTCATGTTGTGGTGACCCCCAACCATAAAATTATTTTCGTTGCTACTTCATAACTGTAATTTTGCTACTGGTATGAATCATAATGTAAATATCTGATATGCAGGATGTATTTTCATTGTTACAAATTGCACATAATTAAAGCATAGTGATTAATCACAAAAACAATATGTAAGTATATATGTGTTTTCTGATGGTCTTAGGCGACCCCTGTGAAAAGGGTCGTTTGACCCCCAAAGGGGTCGCGACCCACAGATTGAAAACCGCTGATATAGATGATCCAGTAACACAGGGGCCTCATAAGCATGTCGGGTCTCCATGGGTCCAGCGCTGCCCTGGCTTGTTAGGAGGTAGCACTGAACAGACAGGATGGGGAAAGCTGTTAACATGCAACTGCCATATCTCTACCTGCCTGCCCTTCTCCTTCCCTCTGCCCTTCAGTTTCTCTCCCTACTTCCCTCCCTGTCGACCTTCAATCTCCCCAGAGCACCTTCAGACACTGTGAGCAGTTCAAAGATGTTCTTACACACATTAAAGTTAAAGTAGTTGCCGACTCCTTCTTTTCTTCCAAAGTTACATTTCTGGACAAGAATTATGCTTGGCCTGAACATGTTATTAGGTAAATGTGAGGTTCGTTAGAAAAACATGTGATGGAATTTTAAGTTACCAATAAAAATCAACTACTTAATTAATGAAAGAAAACATTTGAGAAAACAAAGTTTGAGCATCCAAAAACTGTCACCATCAGCATCCAAGGACCAACTAACCCAAGCCTTCAAAAGGGCCAGGCCAACTGGTGGAAGCATTTGGTTTGTTTTCTGCCTCAATAAACTTTTTTAAAAATTGATTTGAGAGAGAGAGAGAGAGAGAGAGAAAGAGAGAGGGAGAGAGAGATGGAGGGAGGGAGAAAGAGACATTGATTTGTTGTTCCACTTATTTATGCATCCACTGGTTGATACATGTATGTACCCTGACTGGGGATCGGACCTGAAACCTTCACATATGGGGACGACACTCTAACCCAGTGGTTCTCAACCTGTGGGTCACGACCCCTTTGGTGGTCAAATGAGCCTTTCACAGACCATCCTGCATATCAGATATTTACATTACGATTCATAACAGTAGCAACATTACAGCTATGAAGTAGCAACGAAAATAATTTTATGGTTGGCTCACAACATGAGGAACTGTATTTAAAGGGCCAGAAGGTTGAGAACCACTGCTCTAACCAAATGAGCTACCCAGCCAGGGCTTGCCTCAATAAACTTTTAAACCCAAGATCTCAACCCAGCAATTCGTGGGCTTAAATCGGTGCACCATTGTGTTCTGTTCAGCGAGCAGACTGTTGGCTTGTCAATATTTGAAAACCAGGAGCTTTTACATTAACAACATAGATTTCTGGTTTCTCTTGGGGAAAAAAAGGGTGGTGGGGGGAATCTGGCAACACTGGGCTCATATTCATGCAAAATAAAAACATCAGACTCCGCAGTCAAGAACCAGGGCATAGATGGATTTTCATCAATTGCTTTCCCTCCTCTCTTTCACAATTCATTTTTAAATTTTTAAAATCTTGTATTATTTCCCGGAGGCATTTACTTGAAATTAAACTGCTCCAGGCAGCATCCTGAGTTTCTGAATCACAGATGGCCTCTTCTTGTGCCTGTAACAATGTTGTAGTCACTGGGCCATCCCTTCTCCTTTTGAGAGCCTAACTGGATGTTCTCTCATGCTAAGGTTTTCTTATAGAATAACCATCTGATCTTGAATGTGATATGGTGCGTGGACTGGGGACTGGGGCTCCTCTTGTCTGGTCTGTGCAGGTGGCTATAGCTAATCACGTGCAATCCAGATATTTTATTTCACCCACAAATCTCTCCCAGATTCTGGAAGGCCATTTCAGTCTCCTCTGCAGCAACAAGGCCTCAAATTCTCTCTCTACTCCTTTTATTCGAGATTGTATTGCTGGATCATCTATATGATGCCTTCTGCCTTTGACAAGAGTTGAAAAGATGTGAGGTGTGAGTAGAGAGGACGCCTGGAAGACCAAAACCACATTGCACTCTTGCCAAACCCTGCTGACATCTTGGCAGGAAGGAACAGGCAGAGGAAGTGGGGTGCCTTCCTTCTGTTATTCCTTCTGAATAATATGGCTCACCTTTACGTCTTTACCTTGCTTAGACACTTCTTCCAGGCTCTCTGAAAGCCGAATGCCAGTGAACTGCAGTTACATTATGATGAACACAAACTGCTACAGAACCAAGTAGAGAGTTACAATTATAGCGCCTTCTTTATAGTCCTAAGTTCAAGGTTCTTGAGTCAGTGGAGATAAGGTGGGCCTAAGCAGTTAGGGAAAGGGTTTTCCTTGCTTATACTCTGTGCAGATACTGAGCTTGATTTTATTAAGGGAGACACTGTTTCCTTACAAGGCCAAGCAGATCAAGTGGAACCAGAGAAGCAGCCAAAAGTACTAGCATTGGCACCTCACTCCACACTGACTGACAGTACTAAGGCCCCATGAGCGTCTCTGTGAGTTCACGTTCCTGAAGGCCCATCAGCACCGGCTGGCCTCACACTGACAGCTTGTCTGCAGAGGCAGGGATGCAGCAACTGTCCAGGTGAGTTATTACATACTAACAATACTCCTAAACATTTAATTACCTAGGAGGTAATTAAATACATACAGATAGTGATAGGAAAGTCTCTAGGACGGAGACACCTGGGAAGGCCTGGATCAAAGCATTCCTAAGGGCTCCTTGATGTTGGGTGTCAATTCTGTACCCCCCTTCCCCCCCAACAGAAGATCACAGGGGTTCTCTCTGACCAACAGTCAATGGCTCTTTTAAAGAAGTCACCCATCCCGGCCGGTGTGGCTCAGTGGCTGAGTACAGACCTATGAACCAGGAAGTCACAGTTCGATTCCTGGTCAGGGCACATGCCTGGGTTGTGGGCTTGGTCCCCAGTGGGGGGAGGGAAGGGCATGCAGGAGGCAGCTGATCAATGATTTTCTCTCATCATTGATGTTTCTATCTCTCTCTCCCTTCCTCTCTCTGAAATCAATAAAAATATAATTTTTTAAAAAAAGAAGTCACCCAATGCAGAGAAACAGGTAAGGTTTATTGCTAATTCAAGTCCAGTTTGAAAACTTGATTTTTCTGCAACAACTAATTCTGCTGCTAACCTGGGAGCAGAGAGCCTGGGGGCTGCATATCCATTTCACTAATCACCTGCAGAAATGCAGTCATGTGGCTGAAATGTGTACCCGAGGCGGCCATGGAGCTATATTGAAATTCCCCTCACACGGGGCCAGTCATGCTGAACTCAGTCCTTTCCACACACTGTCACAGAAAATCCCTCTTGTACATATGCCCCCTGTGATTCAACTGTGCTATTTTGTTTTTCCCCCAGGAGATGTTTATAGATAAGTCTTTTTTGCTGCCTAGATTGTAAATGAGGTTCTCTCAATGCGCTGTTTATTTGGCAAAAGAAACAAGTTAGAGCAATGCACACCAGGACGGTCCTCCCAGGCCCATCACCCTTTGCTGTGCCTCATTCGGAGCACCTGCCCAGGCCCACCTCCAGGGGAGCAATCAGGGGAGGTGGCCCCACCAACAAGGCTGCGGGCTTCTAGAGAACAGGCTCGGCCAGGCCCGCAGCAAACGCCCACTGAGTGAGTTTTCTCTTTGGGTACAGAGCCAGGTCCATCTAAGTACACTTCCTGGAGGCTATGTCCGCACAGCGAATCCCACCTCCCTTCCAAAAAACCTTCCAAAGGAAAGACAAAAGCCTGGCTTACACACTTCTTAAAGTTCTGAAGGCAAAATATTAAACTGAGGGTTATGTGGGCAACACAGTGAAGTTGACAGTTCCTACAGCCAAGCATTGTTAGGTTAGGGGGCAGAAATAGAATACTGGGGACCAGCTATAATTGCAAGAAATATTAATCATGCTCTGTTAACAGTGATTGTTCTGATTAAAGACGGCACATTCTAATCTGGCTGGAAGTTGCATGTGGGACCTGGGAGCTCACCTGGAAATGCAGCCCATCCTCCCCATCTGGGAGCTGCCTAGTATCATGAAAAGATTCACAACCTTGTTGCAGAAATCAGAGCTGCTAGCCCTTTTCATATCACCAGCCCTCTGAAGACCCCCTAGTCCTTTGCATATTGACAACCCTTTGACGACCCCCAGCCTTTGCCTACCCACAGGCCTTTGCAAATCTCCAGCCTGCATTACCTGTTAATTCCCCATTTGACATACCCTTCTGCCTACTTCCCCACATAATCTTTGTCCTTCTGCCCAATATAAACAGCTGGCTTATGCGGGCAGGCGGGGGATGGGGGGGTGGGGGGGTCAGAGCAGAATTTTTGTGGATGACCTGCTGCTCTCCCATATTGCCGGCAGTATTGGAATAAACGCTCATATATCATTTAACCCTGTCTCTGCTTAATTGGCTCAAGTAGTGACAGGCAGCCGGACCCATTGATTGGCCAGTTACAGCATCATCATGGCTCATCCAGAGGAATCTCCACATAGCAATAGACTGGGTGTGTCTGCACCTTTGGCATTAGTGTCTTTACTGAATTTTATCTGCCCCCTCTCCCCAACATTACAATCTCCTTGAAAGCAAGAACCATTCTTTCTTATCATCATAATTCCTCAAAGCACCTGATCCTGTGGTTCACACACATGGTGAACACGATAAAAGTCGAGAATAACAATGTTTCCCACAGATTGTTTTTAAAAAGTGTGAAAGCAATTTCCGTAAGAACACCGGTGACGGGATTATGGACCTTCCTTAATGTTGGGCCAACACACTGTTGAGGAAGCATCCTCGGATTCAGCATTTGTTCCCTCATGTATTCAACACTCATCCATTTCCTCACTCGTCCTTTCAAGAGACATCTGTGTCAGGTACCAGGTGATGGGTCTTTGGTTCCGGATTCAGTAGAGCCAAAGCGCTCATAATGCGCAGGAAGACAAGAGAACAGGAGTGAGCTGTGTTTTCAGGCAAGGGGAGCTCCTCACACATTCACCAGGACCTCAGCACAGTCTTCCGCGGCCTCCCTGAGGCCCCGGGCCTTCTGAAGGCATCGGGAGTTCACAGCTCACCCAGGGGCACAAGCACAGACAGGGAACAGCTACATGAACAGAAACACAATTCCACGCGGGTTCCTCCGTGGACAGCGTTTTCCTTTTAAAACAGTTTCCCAATGGTGTCACTAAAAAGTAACAACCGCAGGGAAGATATTTTTATCTCTACCGCTGGGCAGGTATTTCTCTCCTCTTTTATTAGTTAATTCCTGTAGGGGCTCAATCCCTGCCTCCAGGCTGCACAAACACAGCCAGCCCCGTCTCCTAACTCCCAGGGAGTGAAGGAATACTGGGCTGCTTTATCAGTCACTGTGTTCAAAGGTGACAGGCTTTTCTCTCTCCCACTCGGATTTAACTCTAATTGAAACGGACAGGTTCAATCTTGGTTAATTTTTTTTAAAAAAACACCCACAGGAATAAGAGCCAATAAATTCATCCTCAGGTGTCAGAGGGAAGAAGAGAATCTGCTACTTTCAAGTCCTCCATTACTCATCCAGAAATGATGGTGATGGTCGGGTTCGCTTACCAAGTAGAGCTTCATGGATAGTGAACAACAGACCTGAATTTATACTGACCAGGGAACCTTCCAGACAAGAGGAGGACATGATTATCCTGACAGGAGACAGTCTGGAGAGAGAAGGGAAATTCGGCTGGCTGGACGTTAGAGCCACGCTGACTATTCTCCTTCCTTACACAAACTGAGAGCAGCCTGAGGAACCTGAGGAAGACAGGACTCCATGCGTTCACATAGCACTCCTCAGCTCCAAACCCAGCAATGGTAGCTGGACTTTCTTTTTTTAAGAATGGATTAAAAATGACATTTACAGATGAAATGGTAGACTGTCTGGAACTTGCTTAAAAATAATGGAAAGGGGGTGGGAAGTGGGTGGAGCAGAGATGAAACAAGGTTGGCCAGGGGCTGACCGTTATTGAAGCTCCGTGAATATATTATAATAGTGCAGCACCCATACACCGCACTGTGTTGGAAAGTTTCCATGGCTTATACTTTGTTCCCCATCACTCCACACCAAGTGACAGTACTCCCCTCCTCTGAGCTCTTCGTTTCTAGTAATAAAGGGCTTTTAAAACTCCCAGCCAGAATCCTGGGCTACTTGTTTTCTCTTTGTAACACTGGCAGTTTCTGTTCTGTACATACCTTAGGATATGTACTAAAAATATAAAAACCAGCCTGCATAGAGGCTAAATTCATGATGCTGTTTTCCTCAGGGGAGGGAGGGAGGGTAACACTGCACCAACACCCTGGCTGCAGGAGTCCAGGAAATAAAGTGTCTGTCCAGCCTTTTTGCCCTCCACAAAGGGAGGAAGGCTCCTGTGTCAGGGAATTCTTCAAACATAGGAAGGGAGTTCAGAGGTGGAAGAGTCAAAATATTAGCACTAATTATGCAAAGTTATCAGTAGCTCCAATTTTACATAGTGTCCGGGGACTGAAACTCGGAGGTTGGTAAGTGACTTCTCCACAGTCACAGAATTAATACGCGGTGGAGCTGGGACTGGGTACAATTGCCACCAACACTGGGGAGTCCTCCTCTGGGCCAGGGACTATACATACATTGTCTGAAGTAATCCTATAATTACTTCTGCATATACAGTTATATAGCGCTATAGCCTGTTTCTCAGCTAAAGAAACTGAAGTCTAGCCCTGACTGGTTTGGCTCAGTGGATAGAGCGTCGGCCTGTGGACTGAAGGGTCCCAGGTTCGATTCCGGTCAAGGGCATGTACCTTGGTTGCGGGCACATCCCCAGTAGGGGGTGTGCAAGAGGCAGCTGATCGATGTTTCTCTGTTATCGATGTTTCTAACCCTCTAACCCTCTCCTTTCCTCACTGTAAAAAATCAATAAAATACATTTAAAAAAAAAGAAACTGAAGTTTAGAGAGGTCGGAAGACTTGTCCAAGGTCACACGGATATGAGTGACAGGCGGTCTCAATCCATCCTCCTCCCCCCTCTGTGGCAGTCCTCACTTCCTCCCCAATTCCCCTGAGAGCCCTTCGCCAGTCCTAGGAACGGATAAAGCAGCCTGCAGATGAACCGGACATTTGCATCCCAAGCCTCTGGAAGGAGCCTAGGCTGGCACAGAAGCTGCCAATAAAAACCACGTGGGCCGAAAGGTGAAAGAGTGGACACAATTAACATACCTAACACAAAAGCGAATTCCTGCCTCGTGGTGCCTTATCAGCAGCTGACAGGATTCTCCTGCTGCTTCCCCTCACCATGGGTTTGAGCTCCAACCAGCACACAGCTGGCCTGCGGAGCCAGGAGAGAATGAACCGGAAGCCCAAGGCCCCCACCACCACAGCTCCCATTCAGCAGCTCCTCAGGTGGCCAGCTCGGGGACACAGTGACCGAACCAAGTGCTGTGACCCCAGCTCCTCAACACACACTCACTCACTCTGACACACATTCTCACTCGTGATTACACACACATCTCTCAGAGATGTTATCTCTCCCTCTCCCTCCCCTCCCATCCCATCCCATCCTCTCTCTCTGCCACCCCATCCCCCACTCCCTGCTTACTCAAGGATCTTGTAGAAAAGCCACATCACTTGCTTCTGCTAAAGAGAGAAGATTTTAACTCTTAGGTAGGGGTAGGGCTGTCAGACTTAGCCAAATAAAAAACAGGACGCCCAGTTAAATGTAAATTTCATTTAAGCAACAAATAATTGTTTTGTATAAGGATGCCCCCATGCAATATTCGGGACATATACAAAACAACTTTTGTTGTTTAGCTGAAATTCAATTTAACTGGCTGTCCTATATTTTAACTGGTGACCCTACACCAAGCATGTCAAACTCAAAGGCTAACACAAGCCAAATAAACAAGTTTTAAGTTTATGTGGGCCACAAAAAAACAAAAGCTTCAATTTTCATAGACACGTAGGCTTATTCTGAAAAGTATAGTATATATAAAAAAAAGAACAAGAACAACGATAAAATTAATGTTTTCTTCCTGACACTTGGCATCTCTTCTCTGCTATTTTTCCTACTTCGGGGGAAATCTTGTTCACTGTGATTACTTTCAGAACTGACCCAAGGTGAATGCCAGTAATCCTGGATCTGACAGCAGACTTATTTCCTTTCATAATTGTAAATAACTGCTCACACTGTTATATTGGCTGGGGGGTGAGGGCATGAGTGGGGGGTAGGGGAGCAATGGGGGAATAAGGACACTTAGGTAATACCTTAATCAATAAAGAAAAAAACTAATGAAAAAAATATATTCGTTGTGGGATGCATGGGAACCATGGGCCGTGAGTTTGACATGCTTGGGCTAGATGATATGTTAGATGTTGTTCATCTACATTTGTCAA
>NW_006283136.1:405391-427422 GCF_000327345.1 Myotis davidii
AAAAAAAACCAAACATGATTAGGGAGCAAGTGACTTGTAAAGCATCCCATGGATAATTCATAAAAGGCAGGACTGTGATCCGGCGGCTTCCCGGTACAACCTGAGTGCTATTTCTCCTCCGCACAGCTGCTTCGCTGCTTTATAATTGTTACAGGCTGCACATAAAGAGGGCCCGACAGTTTTCTTTCGTCTTCTAATGCAGTTGTTACTGAAGTTAGCCAGATATTAACAAAAGGAAGGAAGCGAAGGAAGTCAGACATTGTTGAGCCTAATGGGCTGGGGAGCATGAGCCTGTCTGCTTGATGGCCAAAGATTAACACCCCCTCCTGCACTGCTTAAGCACATGCACCATAGAAGTCAAAATGGCACAGGGGGAGGTGCTGGACCACCGAGGCCTGTCTGTCTAGCGTGGGGAAGGAATCATTGGTTAGGGGGTGGACCCATCAGAGGCCTGCCAAAGCTTGGGAAGTTGATTCGTTATTTTCAAAAAATTCCTGGTTCTTCCCAAGCCGAAGATGATAAAAACAAACAAAAAAACAAACAAACAAAAAACACACACAGAAGAACAAAGAAGCAAGCATGTGCTCGCTCTCTCTCTCTCTCTCTCTCTCTCTCTGTCTCGCCCACTGGTAACACAATGGCCACATTCGTTAGCATGTTCTCTGCATAAGCAACCATGTGGTTAGGCCACCTGGGGCCCACAACAGACCACGCAGGCTCCAAAAGACGAAGCTTCAATATGAAACAGAATCTCTGGACATTGCCCTATGTTTCAGCCTTGAAGACAAGACTGGATTTTTTTCTATGGCAGGACAGATGGAGATAGGACACTGGAAACCTAGGAGGGGAGCTCCTTTGATTTTGCATCAGAAATAAATGCCGCCACACCACACCTGCTTCCCTGGAGATCCCGTGGCACAGCCTGCGTTCCACCGACAACACATGCATAAGAAGCCAGTTCAAAATGGCATCCTGGGCTAACACATATTGACAAAGTGCAACTGTCCACTCACAGAGACCATCCTACTAACAGAGAGTTCACCGGACCCTTTTCTCCTCTTGGCCACTCATCCCAATAAAGCACATCACCAGCAAGGACCTGATTGTGTTCTAGTTCCCTGACACAAAGGGAGAGAAAAAGTCAAGAAAGGAAGGGCAATGTTTCACTCAAGATGACCACTGCTTCCCAGTTTTCAGATGAGGAAGGTCCTGGGATATTTGATTCAACACTCTTAACAGTTTTAAGAAAAGGCTCCTCTCTCCTAGCATCCCATGATCCATCATTTTCCAAAGAACACAGTCGGTTTGGTGTTCATTTGATTTAAAAAAAAAAAAAGTAAAGAATGGACAGTAGGCAATACTTCTCCCCCCACCCCCTCCAAGCTCCTGACACTCACAGCACACAATGGAGGGGAAATGGCCATAAACATGACTTAATATGTGCCCTTTTGAAGTGGAGTAACTGTCGGACAAGTGACTATAAAAATAACACCGCGGAGGAGATCCAAATTTAATTCTGCTTAGTGAATTTCCACATCAAAATGAACTCAGTTAATCTGTCCAAGTTTTGCTTTTGTGCTGTTTTGTTTTGTTTGCTTCTAAAATTGCCTTTCTTTTCATAGATGCTAGCAGACTCCACTTATGACAGAAAAGGACTTGCCGGCCTCACACACCATCACATAGGCAGAGCGCATGGCTGTCATACAGCCTCCAGTTTCTCAGGAGTACTCAGGGGGTGGCGAGCACCCGAGCTCCTGCAGAGGTGGGCGGGGCCGGGCAGAGGTTCCCCACAAGCTGTGCTGGCCAAGTCCAAGGGCACAGGTGCTGAGACGCCCGCTCAGAAGGGCCCAGCTCTGTCTGTCCTTGCTTGGGTACTGACCACTTACTCCTTTCTATTCCCCCCTTTTGTTTTGTTTGCTTCTAAAATTGCCTTTCTTTTCATAGATGCTAGCAGACTCCACTTATGACAGAAAAGGACTTGCCGGCCTCACACACCATCACATAGGCAGAGCGCATGGCTGTCATACAGCCTCCAGTTTCTCAGGAGTACTCAGGGGGTGGCGAGCACCCGAGCTCCTGCAGAGGTGGGCGGGGCCGGGCAGAGGTTCCCCACAAGCTGTGCTGGCCAAGTCCAAGCGCACAGGTGCTGAGATGCCCGCTCAGGAGAAGGGCCCAGCTCTGTCTGTCCTTGCTTGGGTACTGACCACTTACTCCTTTCTATTCCCCCCTCTTTCTTCTCCTATTCTCCCCCCCCGCCCCCCCAAAACACACAGCCAGACACCTCCAGAGCAGCAGACAACTTAACACGTGTCTTTCGGGCCACAGAGGAGTCTCCAGTTTTCTTGTGGAAGAGGGCAAAGAGCCATACTCCATCCCCTGCCTGTCCCAGCCAGCACCCAACCATCCTACCCGCAGGACGTTCAATGGCAATTACCAGGGCCAGGGTAGTGCAGATTAGGGCAGGACAGTCATCTGGAGACTTAATTAAGGGCCGTTAGGAACATTCCAGCAGGGGGAGAGGGAAGCGGGAGAGGGAAGCGTGCAAGGAGGTTTCCTTTTGTGTTGAGTGTGTGAGTGTGAGTGTGAGTGTGAATGTGAGTGTGAGTGTGAGCCCTGCAAGCGGGGACTTGTTGGACTCCCCAGCAGTCCTGCAGCAGAGGCCTCACCTCGTTAAAGACGGCAGGTGAGAAAAACTCAATTTCATTTTGGATCTAACATTGTTCAGAGATTGCTTTTGAGAAGGCCAGACAATTAAATCATGTTACTTTTCACAGTTTATAAAACCTAAATCTACAGAAAACATAAATTCTGGCCAATTCAAGTTTAGTGTGATCAGGTTTCCATTTACATTACATGAGAAGATTTCAAAGCAGGGCCTGACGGCATCACTGCTCCAACTGCATTGAATACTCAGCCTGGCTTATTCATTCCAGGGCACTGGCCCCTGTGGACAGTGAGGGGCGCACGAGCAGAACTTCAGGACAGAGCAAAGGCCATGAGGGTGGTGGGGTCGGGAGAGCTGGGATCACAGTCCCCAGAGCTGGGGGCAGAGCCGGGACAACCGCAGAGGACTGGGGACTCCCAGGTCAGCGCTCCTGCCATCACCTCCTTTCTTTATCAGCGGTTCTCAACCTGTGGGTCGAGACCCCTTTGGCGGTCAAACGACCCTTTCACAGGGATCGCCTAAGACCATCCTGCATATCAGATATTTACATTACGATTCGTAACAGTAGCAACATTACAGTTATGAAGTAGCAACGAAAATAATTTTATGGTTGGGTCACAACATGAGGAAGGGCCAGAAGGATGAGAACCACTTCTTTAAATCAAAACCCCAGACTTGTGACTCCAGGCAACTTGTGAGAGGACTCTGTCCAGTAGAACAGGCCAAGGCCCGGGAGTTATCAGCTCCTTCAGAGGCCTGGCAGGAATTTCCTGTTATGTGATCTGGGTCTTGCAAATGGCCATGACCAAGCTGAGGCTGCCCCTTCTTCCCCTCCCCTTAGGAGAAATGACTGCTCTTAGTCACCGGTTGCCTGCAGGGCTCCAAGGACTGGGCCCAGCTCCAAGAATGTCCAAAGGGAGCCAGCATGAGGGTCTGCTCGGAGAACAAAGAGCAGGCCAGCCCAGGGGACAGTGAAATCCCACCTCCAGGCGGCTTGGCTCTGGGTCAGCTGTGGCTCTGCCCAGAGGAGGAACAGTCAGCAACACGGAACCCTCTAGACCCAGGGCCATGGACCTAGTTGTTAACAGAAACCTGGAGGTGCTTCTGGTTTTCCGTCATGTGTTTTTTTCAACTGTAAAAGACATATTACACACAAAAACAGACATGCACACACATGCACAGCCACCAGGCAGGGAACTAAAGGACTGCAGCACTTAAGGCAATCCCCACCCATGTCCCCATCACTCCCCCAGCCCCTTTAGCGGTAACCACCATCTGGCTTTTGGGAATCATTATTTCCTATCATTTTTACTATTTGTGTGTGCATCCCTGAAGATCACAGTTCAGTCTTGTCTATCACTGTACAGTTCACGATAGCTACTTACTGTTTGCTCACTTTGTTTCTAATAGAGTATTCGATTGCATGGATAGACTTCATTTATCCATTCTGCTGTCCGTGGACATTTACATTGTTTTCAGGTTTGGGCGACTACAAACAGTGCTGCATGAGTATTCTTGAACATGTCCCCTGGTCCTCAGGTGCTGGAGTTGCTCTGTAACCACACTTGACAATAAAACACTGCATCGTGCAGAACACACTCTTCACCTCAACTAAGCAATGACAATCTCTGTTCCAAAGCTGTGCTGCCTTTGCCTCCCCACAAGACCCTGGGAAGCCCACCCGCTTATACAGAGGAGCAGCCCCTGTGACTCAGAGGCCAAGAAAGCCGCATCCATCACCAGACTGGCACGTTAAAGCTCGGTCCTAACACCTCCTCTGTAAGACAAAGCCCAAGACTTTAAAATCCTGAGCTTAACCAGAACCAACAACTAAAACGACTGAGCTTTCCAAACTCCCCCCAAAAAACGAGATGGCATCTCCAGCCCGGAGCCTACACACCTGCCCATACTATGACCTGTAAGTAATAACCACAAATGTGTCCCTAAGAGACTGAGTGCAGAAAGACTGCACGCTGATTAATCCCAGTCAGCAGGAGTGGCAGGAGAGGGGGGTGAAGGGTGAGGAGGGGTCCTGGAGGCGCCCCAGCCTCCACGCACCTGTACACCGGCTGCATCTCTCTCGCGATGCCAATGATGGCGCCTGGCAGGAAATTGTCAAACTCCTCGAACAATTCCCGGATGTTGGTCTTGTACTTTAGGTCTAGGTCCAGCTGTATTATCTGCAGGATCTCTGGAGGAAAGAAAAAGACAACAATAAGACACAGACACGCATCCTGGGAGGCTCGGCTATTTATAGAAAATGAGTGGAAGGTGCAGAATGGGGTTCTGGATTATTCTTGCTATCCCTGAAGATGCAAAGTTAGCGCTGGAAACACAGGGCCTTCCTTTGCCAGCAACCCCCTCCGCAAAATCAGAAGTCTCCAGAAACAAAGGTCCCACATCTTTCCTTCCAGTTGTAGACACATTTTATTTTAATCCAGGTGACCATATGCTCCAGGTAAGGCCTACTGTCCTGGTGTAATTGTCAATAGCACACCGTTTCATTCTCAAACGCATCTGACAGTTTATGGACGCCCTACTTAAAACTGAAAGCATACAGGTGTTGCTTTTGGGGGCACAGGTGGTACATGACCCACGGGAGAGAGGGGTAAGAACTGCTACTGTCTTAAGTTCTCATAAGTACATTCTGGAACCCTAAACACATATCAAGTCAGACAAAGCAAGTCGCACAATGACCTGGCACGGAGGAGCTGTTGGCTTCTGCTGCCTCCAGATAACTCAGGAGCGAGTAGGGAGGTGGGGGGTGTTCACCAAGTTCATTCTCGCAGCCTTCACCTGACCAAGCCTGTCTGAGCCCCCACCTATGCTGAGGACCCAGTCCTAAAGGAGAGACATGCGGTCACTAAAATCAGGGAGGGAGCAAGGGAGGGACTCATGCTGACATGAAATGGAAGAGGGACTGGGGAGCTCTGAAGAGGGGATTCTTGGGGTTAAATGATGAAGAGCGATAGTAGTACTTGGTACTAAGGAGAAGGCCTAACTAATGGGAATCAGACCACATGCGCGTAAGGTGCAGCTCTGCTGCTACTGCCGAATTTTGTAACCCTGGGGAGATTATTTTACTTCTCTAAATCTTAGTTGTTTCATTTGTTGAAGTGGGAACAATACAGTGTGCCTGGTGAGGCCGAGATGCCAAGAAGATGGGACAACAGTGGGAAACGTCACCTACACAGGCTGTGGAGGCTACAGGGGCCCAGGGCTTGGAGAGTGGGAGACTTGCAGAGGGAGGCCTGAGGCAGTCTAGGAAAACTTAACATGCTGGCCCTCAATGGGTGGGCAGCATGGAGAGGGGATGCAGCACCACCACCATCCGGGGCATCGGGGCTCCCGCCTGGCTCTTTACCAGCCTTTTGGCATCTGCCCACAGCAGAGGCCCCAGCTGCCTGAGGACAGGCTGCCCCCAGATGCTCTCTGAAGACAGGCACCCCATCTTTGGTGTCTCAGCCTCCGTTCACTCAGTACAAGGCTTAGAATCCCGTAAACACTGAGGAATGTTTGTGGAATTTAAGTGCCATTCTCTAAATTAGTTTATGAAGAAATCACAGCTTACTATTTAAGAAAAACTGATTCATTTGTTCCTCACTCTATTTTCCTTTGTGATGCAGAAACAAAACATGAGTTGACATTCTACATGAGTTTCCTGAAAAAGAAAAAAGTTATAGGAGATGCCCAACTGGTATGGCTCAGTGGTTGAACATCAACCTAGGAACCAGTAGGTTATGGTTCAATTCTCAATCAGGGCACATGCCTAGGTTGTGGGCTCAATACCTAGTGGGGCGGTGGGGGAGAGTGCAGGAGGCAGCCGATCAATGATTCTCTCTCATCACTGATGTTTCTCTCTCCCTCTCCCTCTCCCTTCCTCTCTGAAATCAATAGAAATATATGTGTGTGTGTGTGTGTGTGTGTGTATTTTTTTTTAAAGTTACAGTAGGTAAGAATCCAGCTGCCCAGGTCAGAGGACAGTGAGAGGGCACCAAAGATAGCCGCTCTGGCCCTGTGGGCAGCATATAGAAAAAAAGGCCCCCAGGGCCAATGTGGGCCCTGCTGCCTGCCTGGCTTCACACTGCCCGCCCCATATAGACACATGAGTGAAACACTGCTTTCCTTCCTGCACTAGAAACAATAACAACCTAGAAACCAAGAAAGGTGATGACCCTGCAGCTGCTTGTGGTGACCTTGCCGTCTCCCAGAAAGCTGCCCTGAGCCAGCAGTGAAGACGAGCAATGAATGGGCCATGGGCAGTGTCTCCAGGAGCTTGCTGCTCGCAGGCACAGCCTTGGCAACAGAGGAGAGGAGCCTGATGGCAACCTTGGGGAAGAACAGCATCCCAAGAGAGACTTGTAACCAATGAGAATTGTAACCATCAAGAAGCCATAATGGGCCCAGCCAGCGTGGCTCAGGGGTTGAGCATGGCCCTGTGCACCAGGAGGTCACTGTTCGGTTTCCAGTCTGGGCACATGCCCAGGTTGTCATCTCCATCCCCAGTGTGGGGCGTGTAGGAGGCAGCTGATCAATGATTCTCTCTCATCATTGATGTTTCTATTTCTCTCTCCTTCTCCCATCCTCTCTGACATCAGTAAAAATATATTGAAAAGAGAAAAAGAAGCCACAATGGGAGGCCCCACAGTACACACCCCCTCCAGCCATTTCTCTTCTTTCTTTTGGTGCACCTCCTGTGCCCGAAGCTCCCACACGCAGCTCTTACACTGGATAGAGCAGAGCCTGTCTGAGCCTGGGACAGGGTGGCACCTCGTCCCAAGCAGAGAAACCAAACCTTTGCAGATTCTGTTGGGGAATGGGGGCCGGGAGTGGGCAAAGGGCAGTGACCTGCAGAAGGGGAGGCCTCAGGTTGTTTGGAGGTAATTCTGTGGCCCTGTCACGGATATGAGAGAAGGGTAAACCTCATCTTCTTGGTACAGGGAACACTTCAGTACCATCAGGGAAGGCCAGAGAGAAGCACCCTTCCTTTGAGGGCTTTGAAGTGTCCAGCCTTGCACAGGCAATAGTTCATTTCTCATAACCACCCAACATGTTTAGATGAAGAAAGAGAGGGTTAGGACAGTTAAAAACAATAGCCCAAGGTTCACAACAAATTAAGAGTCGGAGCTGGGATCTGAACCTAGGTCTGCTTGACTTCAACGCCTAGCATGCTCTTTCCACAGACTCTGAGTCCCCTTCTGACCAGAAGGGAGCCCCACGAGGCAGATCTGGCTCCAAGGCTATCCACACAGAGGCCCAGGAGCAGGCCGAGGTGCCAAAGATCTTGACAGACAAGAAGCAGAACAGCGAGCTGGCCAAACGTGGCGTTTAAGGGAAGTCCTCCACATGAAAACGGTAATTTCACTGTAATGAAACTCCCAATGGCCACTCATTCAGTCAGTCAGTCATTCTTCATTGAAAGCCTACACGTGCTATGTGTATGCTCCGGTCTCTCAAGGTCAGCCCACCCTACCTATTCTGCAAGGACCAGCCCGAATGCCTCCTTCCCTGGCCGGCTTGGACAGGCCCTGGTCAGAAGTAGCTGCCTGCCTCCGGTCACTGTCACCTGTGTACCTGTCTCACCGCCCTCGCCAGAGAGGATGCTCCTTGAGGAAGGGAATGTGCTGGAAGGCAGAGCTCAAGGTTCAGGTGTCTCCCGAAGAGACACAGCTCCCTCAACGGCAGCACCCTGGCCGTGTCCCAATAAGCCCCTCCATAAATCGGGGCACTTTCCCTGCTCGTTACGGACTGGCAGGCAGTGAGCCTGGAAAGGTCGTGCAGTCCTAGGACAGGGTCATTTGAGATGCTTTGATACTTTTATAGCTCCTCTTTCAGGAAGGGTCTGCTGAAGGCTGCTCACACCTTTTTCAAGAGGGACTTCACCAAACGAGGTCAACTGATCAGGAAGGAATGCAGCAGCAGCTCCAGCACTAAGTGGCCCCTGCACACCGATGTGAGAAGCCTGACCCAGCTGTCACCTTTCAGGCTGAGGCAGGAGGACACGCCTTCTATTCAGGGAGGCGGACAGCCCCAAGCACAGCCTGCACGGTCGGGCGGGCATCTGTCCAGACTGTTATCCTTTTATGTAATTATGAAATAAGATGCCAAGTTGTGAATGTCACTGCTGAAAAGAGGAAGATGCTTACCAGGAATGCTGAAATTCATTAGATTCTTTTAAAGGGCCCTGTTCCTCTGGCCTCTGGTCCTTCGTGTAGTCATCTCTCTGTGGCAACTACACCTGGGGGTTTTATACATAATGCTGAGAGGCTGTTGTGAGAATGAAACAAGACTGTATATGGAAAGAGCCACCTCGGTAGCCCAGAGAGGATGCTGGGCGGAGGACAGCTGTAATGGCAGCAGAACCACTGAAATTTAAGGAATAAATAAGTGAGATAATTGTCCCCTAGCAAAGAGGAGATGAAATCTATAAAGAATATTTGAGAAAAAGAAGGACTCAAAGGAATAGTCAAGCATCTGAGGCTGGTGGAATGTTCACTATGTCAGAATCCTGCAAGAAGATAACAAAAAGATAGAACAATCTCGGATAACAGATCTGAAAGACAGCCTTATAATAAGAGACCAATATACCCATTGCACAGATGAGGAAACTGAGGACCAAAGAAGAAGAGGGATTTGTCAGGGGTCAGACAGTCAAGCTAAGTAGCAAAATTGATCCCAGAATTCAGGTATTCTGACTCCCCAGTGAATGTTCTTATGCTAATTAGCTCCCCCTTCCACCATCCACTCCCAATATGGACCCTAAACTCCTTGAGGGCAAAAAACATTGTGTAATGGCCCGAATGGTCACACATAAGACTTGCTAGGCACCCAACACTAGCTCATGAAGGACCTGCATACCGTCCCATAGAAATGTAAACCTGAAGATTATTAAGTAGCAGCCAAAGAAAAGAAGACACCACCATGATCCACTTTATAGCCAGTTTTAGGAAATGAGAAAACTGCTCTCCATATTCTCATATAACATCAGGATGGAATATTAGAAACCAAACCAAATGTTTACATTCCTCTAGGAACACACCTTACGCTGTGCTAAATTCAAAGGGAGACAGGAAACTGACTGAACATTCCAGGAGCCACTCCTGGAGACAAAAGCTCAGGGCCTGGTGTGAGAGCCACAGCAACCAGGAGTGCACTGTCCACTCCACTGCCCCGCCAGCCTCTGTTCTAGTTAGACCTGTCCATTCCTGGGAATGTGTTTGCTGCTACGGCCAATTAGTTGGGTGAGGGTCCTTCCAACCAGCCCCTCACAAATCCTCTCATGCATGTGTTTAAATCACAAAAACTGAAGTATTTGTGTGCACCTGTGGCATTTTCTCAGGTAGAAGGACGCCTGCCACATAGTGCTATGTGGGTACCTGGTGTTTGAGGGAAACACTTGTGCTGGGCAACCTCCTTGGATGAGCTCATCTGCCTGATGCTGGCTGACCAGGCCTCTTGGTAGATGATGGAACCTACAAGAGCTTCCATCATTCCCACCTCATACGTCAGTAGTTGGAGCTTTAAAAAAAAAAATTATTGATTGATCTGAGAGAGAGAGAGGATAGATTTGTTGCTCCACCTATTTATGCATTCATTGGTTGATTCCTGTATGTGCCCTCACTAGAGATCGTACCTGGAACCTTGGTGTATCAGGACGACGCTCCAACCAACCGAGCTATCCAGCCAGGGCTAGTTGGCGTTTTAAACACTGGCTTCCATGGAGAACGAGTGTTTGCAACAGATCAGGCAGGCTAAGTTGAGCTATTTCAGGAAATGGAAGAATTGCTGCCTCCAGGGTCCAGAAAGTGGTTCAGGGGTCCTTGCTGAAACCCCCGACCACAGCGCTGATGAATGTTGACAAGATAGGAGCCATTAAAAATATGTCAACTCAAAGTGGGAAAAGATGCCAAGGACCTAGGTGGGCTAGGTCTGGTTTGAGACATAGCTCTGTTTGAACTTCAACTCTAGGGGGTCAAGTCCAGAGTGTGGTACCATCTTCACAAGGGAACATGTCTGCTCACCTCGTCCTCTCTCACTCCAGTTTCAGGCTAATGAAATCGCACCACTTAGTTCTAACAAGTTGGAAAAGAAAAGACAAGATTGAAAGTGCTGGCTGAAGATGCAGCTTTCAGGACCTCCGCGTGCCCATTGCCATCTCACCACCCTGGCCCTGGACAGCACTGAGGAGGCTCCTGAGTGCCCAGGGGACTGTTCTCAGAGTTCAGGAGGCCCATGCCTGCTGCCGGCATCTGAGGCCCTGAACGGGGCCTTGGTCTCGATTTCTCTGCACAAGTGACTGCACAAGGCAGCATTCATGCCCTGAGAACCAGCTGGGAAGCTCCCAGCTCGACATTCCCCGGTGGAAACAGGCTTGGGACAGCTCATCATCAGCCTCCAATTAAGCCAGCCACAAGGCATGTCATCTGACCAAGGATGGAATTACAACCCTGAGTGAGTAATTAATGATACCCGAAAACAAACAAAAGGGGGAAAAGCTTCCTTTCCTCTGCCCCCCCTTCTCCTATCCCCAGAAACAATTCCTGGTAGGCAACTGTTAACAAACACAAAACAGCATGCAACAAAACAGGTTGGGAAATTAGGGAAAGCCATGCTTCGTTGAGCACGGGGCCCACCATCCTGGGCAGCACACAGGCCTTCTCTGAAGGGCAGATCAATCATGCTTCTCTCCCTTTCTGTTTTGAAAGAGCTTCCAAGCTTCCTGGAGATAAATATTTATAAACATCAGAGGGTTTTCATCTCAGAACATCAGCGCAAGCTTTCCACTAACCAGGAGAGGGCTCGGGGAGAAGGGGAAATCATGACAACCCCGAGCTCAGTGGGCGTCACGAGGCTCAGGAGCCGGAAGCAGCTGGTGGTGGTGGTGGGGGGAGCTCCACAGCTCATTGTCCACTTGGAAATACCGCAGCAATTTGCCACCTGCTTCATCCTACTTTGGAGCTCATTAATTGCTGGTCAGCAGCACCTCTGGCCTGCAGCAGCCAGAGAGGGCAAATGAGAAGGGGTGGAGACTCCCTCTAACATAGTGGTTCTCAACCTTCTGGCCCTTTAAATACAGTTCCTCATGTTGTGACCCAACCATAAAATTATTTTTGTTGCTACTTCATAACTGTCATGTTGCTACTGTTATGAATCGTAATGTAAATATCTGATATGCAGGATGGTCTTAGGCGACCCCTGTGAAAGGGTCGTTCGACTGCCAAAGGGGTCACAACCCACAGGTTGAGAACCGCTGCTCTAACAGCAAGAGGCTCATGACCCCCAAGGAGCTGTTTTGAGGCCACAGGACAGGCACAGTCCTGATGTCCCACACCAGCCACCACCGACCAGCTTCTCCCACTGGAGGGTCTCAGGCCACGATGGAGAGCCTGCCACTGCAAGGCACAGACCCAAGCTGTGTCCCTTGGGGGGTCCGCAGGTAACATTGGCTGTGATGGTTCTACATCAACAGGGAACTGGGGTCACTTCCCAGCTGGGCCTTTCCCTGTCCCTCAAAACCCCCCTCCGTTCCCCTTGCTGTGTCAGGCCCAGCTGCAGGACAGCTGGCTAACGATGGAAATAGCTGCTCTGAAGGAACAGGGTGGATCATGCCAAGGGGCTAAGGCCTTGGGCACAGATTCCTGGAGCTCCTCCAGCCTGGTCCATCCATCCATTACTGCAGGGAGGGTGCCTGTGGGCCAGGCCCATACCGGTGGGGCGGGGGAGGTGCCTGTGCTGACTCAGCTCGTGACCCTCCACTACACTCTGCCAGATGGGGTTTAGTCCCTCCTGTTTTCAAACCTGAGTTTTGGCAGCTTCTCTACAACAGCCTTGCACGGAAGCGGCAGAGTTGAGAGTAAGCACAGATTTGCCTGGCTCGATAGTCTGATCCGCTATCTTTAAAACAAGAAATGCTGCCGCCTCGAGGGTGAAAATATCAGACAGCTCCAGAGTGTCTGGTGCAGTAATGGGACTTCCCCACGGCCCCCACCCCCTCCCTCAAGACCTTCCTCCCACGGAGCTTGAAGACTACTGGAGTTCCCTTTCACTGAGCAGAGCCCACTGGAGAAACTTCAGGGGAAAGGAATTAGATGCCACAAACGTAAGATGAAAGGAAGTTTTTAATAATAGCCAATGTGAATAAGTATATTCATTTAATCATCCAAATGTCCTAAGATTGGTATTATTTTTGCCTGACCAAAGAGGACATGAAGAATTTAAGTGTGGTAATCAAGCTCACATGGCTGGTAACGGGCAGGGATGCAATTCACACTCAGATGTGGTGGGCTCTGAAGTGCTTGCCCTCCCTCCCTCCCCACGCTGCCCTGGCTTCCGGGCCCCTGGACAGCCAGGATACGGACCACGCTCGGTTCTGTGGGCGCTGCTCAGGCAGGAAGTCCCAGACTGTCCCCTGTGCTAATCTATGTTTTCCACATTAGCAGCCTGCCCCCAGCTCTGAGGGAGGAGGTGAAGGGAGGAAATGGAGTTCATAACAGTGATTTATACAACCTGTTAGCAGCTCTGGTAAAAGGCTTTTGGGCCAAGAGGTGGAAATTAATGACCACAGTCAGTTTATGTATTAGCTATACAACAAATTCTTTCTCCTAGCCCTGCTCGCTCCCTCTCAAAATTAAGCCTGGAAAACAATGTTCGCTATGGCTCAGCCACATTTTTTTTTTTTATACCTATGAGCTCCTGTTTTGTGGACAAATTATTATGAAAAGATGCAGTTTTGCTTCAGCAACAGTATAACACGAGTCTCCTCCCTCACCCTTAGCACCTTCTGTGACTGGGTATTAATCATATAATTTAGGACAGGGCAGAATTTATTTCCAACGCGGCTGAAAAACTTCAGGGACACATATAATGACAGATGCAACACCTGGCCTCAATTTTCCTCTTGCTTCTATTGCCAATGTGAAATTATAGTTCATGGACTTCTTTATGAAGCCCAATGTGCAGGGGAAATTGAATTTTAGACTTGGAGAGCAGAATCCCCCTTTCTCTCATTTCTATGGTATAGATGTCTGTGGTCCCTGCTGGCCTGTCCACAGTTTGTAGCTCCCTGGTGTCCGCTATAAACTTTATTTCTTGTCCCCAAAAGTCTAAGCTCTCCTTCCTGTTTGGGGCAGGACCGCATTCTGACTTTGTTCACCAACAGAGACTGAGGCCTGGTCTTGACTCTCAGCGCAGGCTTTTTTCACAGACCCCTGGCAAGGGCAGGCACTTTTTAGAAATAGTGAGTTGGCTACCACAGGTCTGCCTGAATGCTCACAGCGCAACTCTGCAGGTCCCGCATTCCGAGGTTCTTTATTGTAACTGCGGGGACTCCTGTTCTCATCTCCTCTGCCCGCTCTCTGCACTCAGGCTACAGGGCTCCTTCAGCCTCCTCTCCAGCTTAGAGTAGAAGGCCCTGCAGCTAAGAGATGCTTACCCAAGAAAGCTAAGTGGGACCAGACACAGCCCCGACTTCCCCCTGGGACCATGAAGGAGTTGAGGAAGAGCAGGCTCGCATCACCCCTTGGGCCAAGAAATCTACATAAAGGCAACGTTAAAGGGAAAACAACAACAACCAGTTTCTCCACTTTAGGAGCCCAGAAATACCCTTCTGAGATTTATATGTAAAGAACTACCTATCCTCTTCCCTTCTGTAGCAGGAGAAAAAAAGATATATGGTTTGCATCTTTTCAGGAGCAACATCTGCTCCCCTGTGACAGTCTGCAAAGGGGCTTGCCAACAGTCAAATGGCCCCACAGGTTTCCTGTCTCCTGAGCCAAGCCTCCTGCCAAAAGGTCATGTACTTTTACTGATTTTTATGCTACACTGTTTTTAAAAAAAAAGTGAGCTGTCTATCTACAAAATGATAAGGTTCCTATATGCCAGGTACTGGCCTAGGTATTTTTATGTATTTCATCTGATTTAAACTTTACAAGTAGGGCTTTACTGTTCCCATTTTATAGTTTTCTCCTATCAAAAATGCAGTCTATGTTTCATTGCTTTCATCCCGGTTTACCAAGGTTAAGAGGATCCCCTCCTGCCCTGGCCAGTGTGGCTCAGTTGGTTGGGGTGTCGTCTGTACACCGAAAGGCTGTGGGTTCAACTCCTGGTCAAGGGCTTATACCCAGTTGAGGGTTTGATTCCTGGTTGGGGTACAATACAGGAAGGCAACTGATCAATGTTTCTCTCACATCAATGTTTCTCTCTCTCTCCCACTCTAAAAATCAATAATCATGTCCTCAGATAAGGATTTAAAAAAGAAGCCCTTCCTAATAAGGACTCTTACTAGAGTCCTACCTACTGTGACTCTAATAAGAATTACCCAAGGGTACAGAGAAGTGAAAAGTCTGGCCCATGAGCTGGGAGTCCAGACTCCAATTTTCATTTAAAACACACTTGCCTTCCTATGGAGCAGACGTCCCCAAGAAACCCTCTTTAAAATGTGTGCCCATCACAGACCCTACAATCGAAAAGATTCTGTTTACCAAACTGTACTTGTTAAGCACTAATCAATTCACTCCACTGTTTCAATTAAATTTTTATTTCATGTCATTAATTTTGTTTCTTTTTTAATTAAATAAAATTTAAGTTATTTGTTTTAATTTTTTAATTAGAGGCATGACATATGATGCCAAATTGACATAACTGCAGATGAAAGCTAAAAAAAAAATGACTTAACCTCTAAATATTTCAATGTGTACTTCCTAAGAAACAAGGGCACTCTCATAATAACAGTACAACCATCAAAGCCAGGAAGTTAACATTAATACATTATTACCATTTAATCTACAGGCCCATTCAAAATTTGTGACTTTTCCAAAAATGAAAACAAAATTTCTGGTCTAGGATGCCACGTCATCTCTCTTCTATCTGAAATAGCTCCTCAGTCTGTGTCTTCTGTGACCTAAGATAATTTGAGGCCAATTATTTAGTAAAATCTCCCTCAATCTGGGTTGGCCTAACGTTTCCTCATGCTTAGGTGCAGGGCATGCACCGTGCTCAAGAACAGCACAGAGGTGATGCTGAGTTCTTCTCATTCTGCCCTATCAGGAGGCACAGCATGTCCATTTGTCCCGTTATTGAGGATGTTAATTTCGCTCACTGTAAAGTTACTACTTTTTTTCTTTATAATAATAGCATTATGTGGGGAACATTTTGCAACTGAACAAATTTTCCTGAACAAATTTTTACCTGCTGGTTCAGCATTCACTGATTCTTCTTATCTGAATAAATTGTTACTATAATGGTTGTCACCAAATGGTGACTTTCTAATGCCTCCATTTCTTCTACATTCCCTCGTTGGCATTCCACTGTGAAGGAGAACTTTCTGTCAGCCCCTTTACGGTGGGCGCACCGAGCAAATTCCCCGACTGGAAGGCTCGGTGCTGGTGCTGCAGGGGAAGTGGACAGGAAGGAGTGTCAGAATTGCCATCGTTGCAGCTTTTGGCCCATCATCCGAGCAACGGCCGTCTTAATACATCTTCAGCAGCACCAGGCTAGAGGGTTCACAGCAGTTAATAACTTGCCTAAGGTTATTAGGCAGGAACGCCCATCAAGTTCTCTTGCCTCAACATGCTCCCTTAAAATGAGTTGACTTTGAACTTAGCCCACACCCTTGCCAGTTATCTGTTGCTGTGTAACAGCCCTCTGCCCCCCAAAACTCAGTTTAAAATAGTTTATGATGAACCCTCATGGCTCTGTGGGTCAACTAGGCGTAGCTGGGCGGTCCTCACACGGGGTCTCACATGTGGACACTGGAACATGGCAGCTGAGGCCGCAGTCACCTAGAGGCTCACATTACATATACTGCTAGCAGGTGGCACTGGCTGTAGGCAGAGCTCAGCGGGGCCGTCACCCAGAGCACGTCCATGTGGGCTCTCCCCGGGGTTCTGGCTTCCCCTCGCCTGGCAGCGGGATTCCACAGGGGCACGAGCCAAGAACAAGTGTTCTAGGAGACCCAGGCTGAAACCACAGGCTCCTGGTGACTGAGCCTCGGAAGTCATGCTGCATCACTTCCACTTCGTCCTACTGGTCGAAAACAAGTTTCAGAGCCAACCCACGTTCAAGGAGAGGGGCTACACAAAGGTGTGCACACTGGGACGCATGGCTCATTCAGACGTCATCTCTGACCACCAGCTCCACCCCATAATGCATTATGCATTATTTTAAATTTCTTCCTTGTACTACTCTGAATTTTCTATAATATATGTATTCTTTTGTAATCACAGAATATTTAACAACATATAATAAACGATTATTAGTATGTCAAATACATGTTAATGTGTTATGTATTTATGTGTATAGTATATATATATATATACATATATATAAAACAAATGAGACTATAAGAAAATGTGCATTTTTAAATTTTTTCATCTTTCAAAATGGATATGTATTGCTTTTACATTAAAAACATTTTTAAAGGGACTAATAATTACCACATAGAAAATATCCATTTTCTGGCAATGTATATCAGATTGTTGTTGTTGTTGTTGTTAATCCTCACCTGAGGATATTTTTTCCATTGATTTTTAGAGAAAGTGGAGGCAGAGGGAGAGACAGAGAGAGAGAGAAACATCCATGTGAGAGACACGTCCATTGGTTGTCTCCTTTTCATGCCCCAACCAGGGCAACCAGGGCTGAGACTGCAACCGAGGTACATGCCCTTGACTGGAATTGAACCCGTGGTCAGGCTGATGCTCTATCCACTGAGCCAAATCAGCTCAGACTATATATCGGATGTAAGGCAATTTGTTATGACCTCAAGTTTCTTTAGAATTCCTTCACAGAGTGGCCAGACTTATCCATTTGTATCATCTTTTTCCTACGGCAAGTCCATCTAGAAACATCTACTTTCCTCCTACTTCACTACCAGGTAGTTTTCTGGGCTTCCAGGTGCATTTTTTAAAGAAAAGCAAACAGTAAGCTAGGAGTTAGTCTCCTCTGGTTTCTCTTTCCTGTCTTTTATCCCATTGTATCTGTGCTATCTTTTCCCCATCTCTTCTTGCCAAGTACACTGGGGAAACGAAAGGCAATGGCAGCCTTTGGTTATAGGAGCAGCTTAGAAGAAGCCTCAAGTCTGCTGGGATGAGTCAGCAGAGAAACTGAGGCCAATTTGCATTCTCAGAGCTCCAGGCCTAGAGGAATTTAAAAAAAAAAAAAAAAGAGCATCTTCAAGAGACATATGTTCAATCAACACTCTGGCGAGGGAGGCAGCCTGCGACAGAGCACCCCTCCTCCCAGGTAAGAGACTGCAAACCTCACATGGACACGCCAGTTAGAGCCAATAAAGCCACCACTGCCCCAGAACAGAGACCATCTAAACCCAACACAAAGAACAGCTGGGGCCTCGCTCCGAGTCACACCCACTACAGGGCACTGGTGAGCCTGGACTGGAGTTGAGTATAAGAGAATGGGGAACCTGGGAAGGAGACAGCAAAACTGGGGACTGACTTTTCCCGGCGGTCCCCACTTCCCAAAGGAGGGCAGCGTCTGACCAGCTAGGCCCCAGGGTCTGTTGCCAGAATCCACGCCCGTCAGTGGCTCAGGAAGCTCGGGGAGGCCGATTTGTTGAGTCATTCAGTGCTATTTTTATCTATTTTCCAAACCATAAAGCCACACTTTACATTTCATTGTTTACGGTGGATTAAGATTTTTGACGTGGCCTTTCTTGTGGTTTAATTTCCTGTGTGCCTGTACAAAGGAGAACCTTTAGCATTAAGCAAATAACACTTGAACCTTGGGCAGGATGGTGTCCAGATCATTGGCGTCTTGACTGGTCTCTAAACCTGGGCTGCTCGGATTAAGCCTAGAGGCCTGCCCCTTCTCTCCTCTACCCACAGGTCAGAGTTTATGGTCTGGCTCTTGGGTTGCTAAGTCAGGGCAAATTGGCTTTATGAATATTTCAGTCCAATACTAGCAAGTGAAGCTGCTGTGTATCTCACATAACAGTTAAGTCTGACATTAGAATCATGAGTGATGAACATCCAGGTACAGAGAGTAGTGACGGCCAGTGATGGACGAGTGGAATAGTCTTAAAACTATTCCCAACTGATTTCAATTATAAAATCATGATTATGTGGTCACAGAAGTAACAAACACATACCAGAAGAAAAAAGAAAGCTCCTTTTCTGTGGAAGCCAGGACGAGCATTGTTTCCTTCTTAAAACCCTTTCAACTCTCCTCAGGTCTGAAGTAGAGTCATAATGCTTGGTAACTTTAATATTAAACAGCGCCTCCAGAGGTCAGGGTCTTCCTGCTGCCAAAACCCTTCTAAGAAAATAAAATTACCTTCCAGTGCAGGCAGAGCTCCGCTTTTCTGTTCAAAGAAGAGCCCTTTTCCTTTTTAAAAGGAGAATCTGGCACTGCACCAAATTTTCCTTCGGCATCTAATGAGAGGCCTGAGATGCTGTAATAAACACGAAACTCGATGTTGCTAGAAGTAGGCTGCTCAGGAGGAAAAACACTTCCCCAGGAAGCTGGTAGCGGGCACTGCCCAGTGGGAGCCCCTCTCCCAGTCCAGGGACAGGCCCTCTGAGCGCTCATCCCACCAGCAGCACACACGGCCGGTGACAGACCACACAGTTCCAAGGCACTAGAATCTTTCCCCTTCGTGACAAACAACTTGGCATTCTTTCAAGCATTTGACAAGTATCCATTACCCCACTACTGTGTGCCAGGCAATGTTCTCCCCACTACAGAAAAGCAAGGAAGAGGCAGGCAGGGGCCCTCCTTTCATGTGACTCACAGTCTGGACAGATGACTTCGGACGGCGGTAAGGGCTATGGAGAAAAGAAAACAGTGATGGGACACAACGTGGTGTTGTACGGGGCTATTGAAGTTGGGAGGACAGGGAAGGCCTGTGGCACAACTAACATTTGAGCTGAGACCTGAGTTCAAAGATCTGGGAAAAGAGAGGGCAAAGGGAGCCACTAGTGAAAAATCAGGGAACGCCTTCAGCACATTAGAGTAAAAAGGGAGCGAGAGGTATGAAAGTGGTGGCTAGAGACCTGGGGGGCACCAGACCCACTGAGGGGCTTCCACCAGGTAGAGGAGCCGCCTGACAGGGCACCCTCTCTGCTCTGCAGACGTGGCCCCTCTCTGTGCCTCTATCCCTGGCGAGGGGTCCTGGTACCTAATTTGATGTGCCTCTTGGCACTCTGGCTCTCTGGGCTGCTGCCAGTGGTTCTTGGGGATACAACTGAGTTCCCCTCACCACGCCCCCCCCCATTTAGGGAGCCACTTCTCTCCATCACCTAACTTTTATGAGCTGGGATCCAAAGACAGAGGACGCAGCCACTATTCCTCAAGGAAGATAATGCAAGGAAGGCTTAGGGACATATGCACTCTCTCCTTCCCCAAATTCTCCTCGCCCCCCGCCTCCCCCCAATCATCACAGTCTGGTTCTGGCCCTGGCCTCGGTTCTCCTTGGTGCTATCACCAGAGCCATTCCTTTCCTCTCACCAAGCGGGCTGGAAAAGGCTGCCCATTCAGGCAAACCATGGCATAATGAGGGTGGAAAAATAACACAGGCTGTCCCCTACCCACCCACATGTTAGTGTCCTGGAGAAATCAGGTTAAGTGATCCTCAAGAGCAGAAATAACAGAAAAGCTGCCATAAAAGGACAATACGCAGCCTAACAGCCAACTGTAACAGAGGCGTGTGTGTGTGTGTGTGTGTGTGTGTGTGTGTATAATTCATTCAATTATTAGTTGAATAAACATATAATATTTGGCACTCTGACGAGTACAAGCAAAACAAGGTCCCTGCCCTCACACTGTACACTAGTGACGGGATTCAATAATGACAGCAACCACAACCCAAAAACCCTGGGACCAGTGTCCAGGAGGGGCGAGGGCAGAGCTGCGGGCTTTGGAAAAGAGATGGTATTCAGCTGGGCCTTATCTTATTCAGCTCAGGCTGCCCTAACAAAATACCACAGTGGGTGGCTTAAGCCACAGACACTGATTTTCTCACAGTTCACAGACTCCACGATCAAAGTGCTGGCCAAATCGGCTTCTGATAAGAACTCTCTTCCTGGCCTGTAAGTAGCAACCTTCTCACTTTTCCTCATGGGCCCTTTGTTTTCTTCTTTTTTCCTTTTTCTTTTATTGTTGGCCATATTACAGATGCCTTCGATTTTCTCCCGTTTTGCCCCCCTCCACCCAACCCCCGCCTTCCCTATGCTGTTGTCTGTGTCCATGGGTTATGCATGTATGCATATATGTTCGTAGGTTAATCTCTTCCTGTCCCTTTAGTTTCTCTCGCTCAGAGAGACTGTGCTCTTCTGTAGCTCCCTCTCTGATAAGGACATCAATCCCACGGAACCAGGACCCCACCCTGATGACCTCATTTAACCCTGACCACCTCCCAAAGGCCCATGCCCAAACACCATCACGTTGGAAGTTGGGCTTCAACATATGAATTTGCTGGGGCAACTGGGAGATAATTCAATCCATAACAGCCCTTGAAGGAGATATGACCCAGTCTTTCTGTGTGGGAAATGGAATTACTGAAGGAGAGCCCAGCAAAAAAGGAGGGACTGGGAGCCTGGAAGATGTGTCAGGAGAGCAGAAAGCAAGCTGGTTTGGAGGAAAGGCCATGTGAGCGGCATGAAGGAGACGAGGCTGGAAGGGAGTCTGGGACAGTTTGTGGAGGATTCCAGTGCTGTGAACTGGCAGGAAGCCAAGGATGTTACTGATCAGAAGATGACAGGATTGGGCTTGCACAGGTCAAAGGTCTCCCAGGTGCAGTGTGGACGGCAGACTGAAGAGGGAGGCGCTCAGGGGCTGCTGCCATTGCCAGGAGAGGATGAGGCCCTGAATCAAAGCCTGATTCCGAGGGGTGAGATGCTACAGGCAGATGAGCTCGAGTTTTTCTGGGACTGCTGCCTGGAGCCCACCCTGGGTGGGGAGATCAAAGCCAAGGTCCCTGTACCAGGGCTGCCTCACCCACACTCCTCTCTGAGACCAAGAATCTGCCGAGTCCCCTGGACAAAAACACTGCCCAGTGAAGAGGCCCTGCCATGCCATGGCACAGTGTGGCACTGCCAGCGAGACGGTGGGCCACACGGAGCCACTTGAGGCCACAAAGGGAGTGTTCACAGGTAAATACTGGGGGCTCCCTCCAGCTAGGCTGAAGTCAACTGCTTCTCGTCTGACCAACCTCCCCATGCCTGGCCTTGCTCCCACTGACATGGGATGGGGGAAAAGCAAAAAGAACAGGACCGATGTTTACCAAACCATCACCGGCCCCGCCCTCCGTAGGGCCCTAAAGAAAGGCAGCTCCCGTCCCCATTTGAACAGAAAGGCAGGAAGGGCATCCAGAGATTCCAGGGATCTAAGCACATCCCTGTGACTTAGCAGGTGGCAT
>NW_006283136.1:427432-434149 GCF_000327345.1 Myotis davidii
CTGATGGCAGAGCAGCCACTGTGGTTTCCTGATGAGGCCAGGAAGCCAGTGTCGCTCACAGGGTCCAATCCCAGTGGCCTGAGTCCACTTCCCCCTCTGTAAAGCAAGGGAGTAGGCCTACGTGGTCCCCTCACGCCGCTGTAGTTCTAACCCTACAACCAACTGATAGCAGGCAGTTAGACAAGGGCAGAGTAGGAAGGAAAGGCCTGGTACAGAAGGTCACCCAGGGTGGAGAGCAATGGACAACCGTAGGGTGGGATCTCAGCCCCAGGGGCACCTTTCCTCCCCTAGCATATCGCTGGTCATGTGGTTTAGACCCCCTGACCTTTTGTATCTCTGGTCATGTAGTGTGGACCCCTCCCCTGACCTTTCCCGCCCTGGCATGTTGCTAGTCATGTGAGAGACCCCCTTCGAGGAGGAAAAAGGGGGCCAGAGAATAGCCTCGTATAACTCCTTTGTACGAACACTCCTTTAGGCACTAAACCCTAGGGATAACATCTAGGCCTGTTGTGTTTCCGCTTTAGATCCAGAAAATCAGCAAGGCCAAGTGGGGCAACATTATGGCTGACCTCAGGACCAGCTGCAATGACTAATGGGCCCTGCCCTGGTGCCAACCATGCAGTAGAGACCATGACCCTGAAAGGACGCACCTGGAAAGCTGATGAGTATTCTATTGAGATCCTCCTCTGAGACCTCCAGATAAATCCCTCAAGACAAAAAAACTCAGGGTGCTAGATCTCTCTGTCTCTCTCTCTTCCCCCCTTCCTTCCCTCACTTTGCCCTTCTGCTTCCCCCAAGTGCGTTTTCTTTGCCTTTCTCCTAAGCTCCAAGGACCCTTCTTTTGCCCCTGTAACTTGTTTCCTGAGTCCATGCAGCCCAGCTGGCTCACTTCTTTTAGGGCTCAATTCTTCTACCTTCGTGTCTTTCCAAGTAATCTTTTGCATGTGTTCGAGTCTTGGCTCTGAATTCTTTCTTAGCCAAAACTCAAGGACTGAGCTCTAAAATCTGGTGCCATACGCCACTGACACAACCATCACACACCAGTATCTACACCAGGAGGAAGTTGACCCAGGTGGTGCCTGATGCCAAACGACATTTGAATTGTGTAAGGCTTGGCAGAAAAACACCTCCCAGGGCATACTGGATATGCGCCTAAAACTGGCATGAAACTATATTCTTATTAACTGAATTCTATTTCCTCAATGATTTAAAGCATCATTTCAGAGTGCCTTCATTTTCCTTTCTGGTTTTCAAACATCCAGTAGCTTCCTATTCCTCCAAATTCCCTTCTTCCCACCATCCCCACCAGGGCAGTCAAATAACTCAGGGTAAAATACGGGCTCTAGGAATCTCTTTGAATACAGATTGGTAGTTACAAGATACTCGTGGGAATGTAAAGTACAGCATAGGGAATATAGTCAATAATATTGTAAGAACTATGTATGCCAGGTAGGTACTAGAAATACCAGGGGGAAACCTGTAAAGTATATGATTCTCTAACCAACTGACACAGTTACACCATGTGTAACCTGAAACTAATACAAAATAATATTGAATGTAAACTGTAATGGAAAACATTTTTTCAATTTTTAAAAATGACATTCAGATATTTGAACAGGTGATGATATTAAAGATTTGTTATTTCAGGTGTGATGGTGATTTTAAATTTTAAGAGTCCTTGCCCTGGCCAGTGTGCTTCAGTTGGTTGGAACATCAGTCATACACCATACCTGGTTCAATTCCAGGTCAGAGCACATACCTAGGTTGAGGGTTCAATTCCCAATGAGGTTGTGTACGGGAGACAACTGATCAATGCTTTTCTCTCTCTCTCTCTCTCTCTCTCTCTCCTCTTCTCTCTCACCCCCCCCTCCCACCTTTCCTCTCTCTCTTAAAATCAGTAAAGCATATCCTCAGGTGAGGAATAAAAAAATTATATTTCAGAGATACACACTAAAATGTTTGCAGATGGGGTTGCTTTAAAATAATAGAGGGGAAAGCAGATTAATGGGTATGGAGTTTCCTTTGGGAGTGATAAAAATGTTCTGGAACTAGATGGGGCGGGGGGATGATTTCACAACATCATGAATGTGCTAAATATCACTAATGGTGAGTTTTATGTTACATGTATTTACCACAATAAAAAAAATAACAATGTGGGAGGGACAGAATATGGAGCTGAGATGAAATAAGATTGGCCATAAACTGCTAATTGTTGAAGGGTAAGTGATAACAACAAGGAACCCTTTATGTGCATGTATATAATAACATATATAATTTATTAAGAACTTCCTTTCAAAAATGAATCCATAATAAAAAGTTATATTTAAAGAAGTGAATCTCTTTGGATTAAGTGAGCTTCCGGTTAGAAAGCAGGCGCTGCCCCACTCGCACTTAGCACCTGCTGGCTGCCCCAGAGAGCACCAGCTTCCACCTGTCGCTCCTGTTGTCTATCAGAGGCCCTTTCCCTGAAGGATGTGACTGGCCGTCACTCCTGGGCTGTCTTTCACAGGTGACGAGTGGACTACAGATTCTGTGTGAGCATAAGGCTCCCTCACTTTGCAGGGGACAGTCACTCAGCTGGCTACTAGACAGGAAGCCTATGGCACAAGGAAGACACCAGGCCATGTGGACATTTTTTCCAATGAAGGTGGTAAGTCATCCCATTTGTCAGCTGCATGTAAACCACGTCTCACAGAAGCCAGGACACCCCACCTGGCCACTGGGAGTCAGGATGCCCTTGTCCTCAGACCTTCAAAAGGGGGGAAAACTTTCACTTCTCTCTTTGAGGGGATGAAGAGAAGGGTCCTGGGATGAAGACCCACAGGGAATAAGTCCAAGGACTCAGGGGGACTCTTTTCTTCTTGGGATTTCCCACGATTTGAAATTTATACATTTACTTGTTTACTTATTAATGGTCAACCTCTCCCATGGGACTGTAGGCTCCATGAGGGTTTATAATGCTGTCACCTAGCCCAGTGCTTGGCATGTTTGACAACTACTGTTTTTTTAAGTAGGAAACACAAGACTCTCCTATGGCCCGACCCACTTGTGAGGGAGCTGCCACTTAAAGAGCTTAGTGTCTCTTGGGGGCGTCACAGCAAGCGGGCTGTGCCCTCAGGACCACAGAGATGGACAGCAAACCCTGTCAGGGGAGGGGAAGGACACCCAGAAGGTAACGCTCAACCCAGGTCCTTACAAGATGAGTGGCAAGATCTGGCGGGTAACAGGAGGGCCCACAAGTTGACAGAGCACCTGGCAAATCCAACTAATGAGAAGGAACGCCGCCTGGATCACTGCAGCGGGGCCCTGGAGCCAGGCCAGGTCACTGGGCAAGAGGGGATATGTCGACTTATCACCCAGAATGTCAGGATTTCAAACTTTTTACTGGGGTGGCCATTCAGTAGGCACTGACTGAGCACCAGCCCTGTGGGCAGAAGCTAAGAGATGGGTGCCAATCTAACAGGGAATAAGGAAGGAAGGGAATGCTAAGATGAGTCCTTTATTTCTGGCTCAGGCAACCTACCCTTGCCAAGAGAAAGAAGGGCAAATCTGGGCAGAGGAGGACAATCAGTTCTGTGCTGCGTGTTGACTTGAATATACCTGTGGGATGGATACTCAGATGGAGGTCTCCAGGGCCAGAACTGAGACTTTTATAGAACAGATCTCAGGTGTTCATGGCAGTAAGAACATTGCTAGTGCTCACCACACTCCATTCTCCTGGCTCCCTGCAGTTAGGGGGCCATATAACTAGTTCCTGGCAAATGGACTGTGAGCAGAAGTGATGGGTGTAACTTCTGGACTATAACAGTGGAAGCCACTGCACAGCCGTGTCACACTTCTTCTGCAAACGACGTGTTCCAGGTGGCACTGCTACACGTCAGAGGTGGCTTGGATCCCTGGGTTGTTGTTTGAAAGGAAGTTGCTCTAGAGATAGCACCCACACCCACAGTAAAAGTTGCTTGGAAACAAAAAATGATGTATTAAGACACTGAGATTCAGGGCATGTTTGTGACCATAGCCCAGTCTAACCCCTAATGCAGAAGTTGTCAGTGTACAGGTCGTGCTGGATAAGATGAGCACACACAATCTTTCATCTGCCTGCACACCTAAAAAATATGACACAATTTTAACAACAGGATCACACTCCAGCAATGACCTGTGAGGGAGAAGAGGCACCCTTGCCCCATTCTGAGGCGCATGTCATAATCTTGGGAGGAGGAAGCTATACATATAGGACATTTAAATCCCCTCCAGGCAATTCTGATACCTTTGTGTTCATCCTCCACCCCCACACTCTGGGAATAACTGGGATGACATGAGGATAGAAGTAGATCTTAATATGAAGCCCAGTTGTTTGTTAGTCTCAGACACAACAAGCCATCCTTGTGAACCATCACTGTGCATCGCCTCTCTGATACTCCCGTGCTACCTGATTAATTTATCATGTCTATTAAGCTCCCTCGGCTTCTCTGGTTCCTCACATTAACTCCCTTATGTTTACCTAGGGACTCTGAGCATGCAAAAGGCAGAAGTTTGGGGCTGGAATTGACCATGTGAATAGCTCAGTAAGAATATGCTAAAGTCACTGTTTCCATAGCAACACTCCCTACCTCATAGAACACATGCCTACAGGGTCTGCTGAAAATGTGATCTGAAACGAGGACATGGCCAACTATTCAGAACCAATGGGAAGGTAGTCTCAGACCTTTGCCTAGGAACTCTCCCCCCGCCACCCCCACCCCGGGCCGCTGACACAGCTGACTTCCCCTCGGCAGCACCGCAGGGACCACCCTGGGCCCTCACATCAGCAGGGCTGGCCAGGAGCCCCTCCTCTGGGAGAGGCAGCGCCCTGCTCATGGAAGCTCAGTCCTTCCTCAGGATCCAACGATGTCCTGCAGAACTCCTCATCTTGCAGACTTTCCTGGCTATCCACGCAGGCACTCGCTCCCTCACAGCACTTTTCTTACACCTTCCTATTGTAGGCACATGGCATGACACTGATTCCACGTCTGTGCTGCTGAGCAGGCAACAGCCCGCAAAGGTAGTCACTGTGTCACCCTCCTTCCAGCCCCAGCCCTGGGAGCAGGGGCTGGAGAAGGGCCTCCCCTGCAAGATGACTTCAAGTGAACGAGTGCTGTTCAATATCTATTTATTCTGTTAAATATTTCCATCAAGAAGTTGCTAGAAGACAGAGAAATATAACTACCAGTACCAGCTTGCCAAGGTCATGAAGCAGAGGCGCAGAATGGTATTATGGCTCCGTTTTCTAACAGTTCACGCTGACAGCTTTCAAGCCCCATGCCTCCCTCTTCCCCTTCTGCCCACACCTGGGCAGGTGATGAGCCTATGTGCTCCTTTGGTGCCAACATGAGGTTCAAACCACATGAGCCCTGGCCTGCACGGAACCCTCACCCCAACCCCACCCCTAACCACCGTAGAACCCCACACCGGGCTCCTTCCCTTACTCTCACAAAGTCATTTTCTGACCAGTTAGGGAAGCGTGCCTGCTCTCCCCAGGAAGTCTCATTACGTGGTCTCAACATTCAAATCTAACTTTGGATGGGGCCTACCCTGGTACTGAGAGGTGGCCACGAAAACAGATAACAGGGATGGGCTGTAGTGCAAGCACTGCATCTCCAGCAGGACACAGCCATCAATCAAAAACTTAACGCAGCCACATCGACAGAGGTATAGCGTTTCACGGGCGGAGGTGAGAATGCCGCCTCACTCTGTCTCCCAGCACCCGCCCTTGAAGCACGGTGTGTTTGAATCCGAGCCTTGTATTTTAAAGGGAGCAGAGACCAACTGTAGCAAGCCCAGTGCGGGATCTGGACTGGGAGCAGCGTAGAAATGCTTCCTGTGGGGAACACACGAGGAACTGGGGCTGTTTCCCTGGCGGAACATGGCCTTTGAGTTTCTGTAAGAAAGGAACTAGGCTTCCTCATTGAAGTCAACAGAGAAAAGCAGGTTCTCAACAATGCTAGAAAGATCTTCCTAAAAAAGAAAGGAACTAGGCTTCCTCATTGAAAGGTTCTCAACAATGCTAGAAAGATCTTCCTAAAATCAAAACCTGTCCGAAGATGAAAGAGGCTGCTTCCGGCGGTGGTGGCGGCTCCCTGTCATTACAAGTCCAAGCGGGTGCACAGGACAATCTCACTCTCTGGGATGACACAGAAGAGGCTCAAGACCTGACAAAAGGATCCTACCTTCACGTTTGTTCCAACCCTGAAATCCTCTGAACCAATTCAACAATGTCCTTATCTCCAATAAAAATGGCAATGGTCAATAGTCTGACAAGAAAAGGATATGGAAGTTTAAGGACTGGCTTCCTGTCACATCCTATTTAAACTGAACTCGAATCCCGGTCAACGAATCAGTAAGTTTACCAGATCTACCTGCATGCGTGTGCGAGTGCATATGTGAATAGTTGGGGGGAGGGAGGCTACAGACCACAGAATGGAAACTGTTAGGTTACAAATTCATAATCGATCCCCAGAAACAGGAACAAACCAGTCTGACATGTCCAGAGAAAAGAAATTGCCAACTGGGGACTCAGTTTTATCCTTCCTGTGAGGAAAACACTAAAAGGTGGTTTCTCAAATGTCACTTAGAGTCGTAAAGATGTGGCCCAGAGTTGAAGCAAGCCAGAGAAAGCTGTGTCTGCACCCTGCGTGCTGTGTGACCTGCGTGCCCCCTCCCCCGCCCTCCCCCGCCCAA
>NW_006283136.1:434289-452809 GCF_000327345.1 Myotis davidii
AGAAACCTCTGTGCAGCATCCATGGGGCGATCTGGGGCTCCAGGGGCCCTGGGAGAGCACTCCTGACCTCACGGCGGCGGTGCAGGGCAGGGAGGGGGCTGTGCAGCACACTTTGCAGGGGCTGGCCCTGCAGGCACAAATTCCTTGCTAATTCCAGATCCCAGCATCTGCTCTGAAGCCAGTGGGCACAGACAGTCAGTCCCTCATCCCTCCAACCTGGCCAGTCAAGGCCAAGAAGGATGGAGTCCCAGAGGTTTGGGATGACTTATCCCTCTGGCCTGCCTGGTTCTCAAGGCTTATTTCCTTTGGCAGCAGCTCTCCTGACTCCTGAGCTGTTTCCTGCTGCTTTTCTCATTTCACCATCCCCTTCTAAACTATTTCCTGTTCCTTTTTCTTTCTATGGGGGCTGTACTCCTCTTCCTGACTCTGTAGCCCTTGGAAATAAGCAAACAAACAGATAAGGGCCAGCCCCCCTGACCCCTCCGAGCCCAGAGCATGATGTGATGTCTCCCCAGGAGGACCAAGCGGCAGTGGTGCCACTGCAAACGTGACCAGGCTCACAGGCGACGGCTCCACACACACTAAGAGCAGACTGCAAAGGCACTGCTGCTCCCCGACCCTACGATAGCACACCAGCTCTCCAGGAGCAAAAAGCACTCCTTAGGACAGGGGTGGGCAAGCCCTGGCACGCGTGCCAAACATGGCACGCCAGTAACTTTTGCTGGCACGCAAAACCCTCTCTTATAATCTTCCATTTACAATTTTTTCTTAATATCGACTTTTTTATTTTTCAGATAAATTCAGTGCAGGTGCATCTTAGATAAATAAATAGTTTTACATCACAAGTTATCTTAGTCCGATGCTCCATCCACTGAGCCAAACCGGTTTCGGCATACAATTTTTTTCCTAATATCGACTTTATTTTTCAAATAAATTCAGTGTAGATAAATAAATAATTTTACATAACATGTATACATTAAAAAATAAATGCATTTTTCATCATCATATAATGTGTTTTTGTCGCTCGAATGAATTTTATTATTTCTTCAAGGTTCCTCACATATGTACACCTTAAGAGACAGCAAGTAGGCATAACATGTTCTCAAAAAATTAGGGTTGGCACGCAGAAGAATTTTGAGTCAGAGACTTTGCTGGTTTTGGCACGCACTCACAAAAAGGTTGTCCACCCCTGCCTTAGGAGAAACCATGAGAACCCCATTGCTGTCACAGGATTTTGTTCATAAGAGGTTTTCAAAGATGAAGTGCTGTAAGATCGTCAGCTGTAAAAAAAAGTGACATGGTTCATCCCTGCTTGTTCAACAAGGATTGACCACAAACCCAAATATAAAATGCCCTGCTGATTCCAAAGACATACATTTAGACCAAAGATTTGGGGTCAAGCATGGGAAGGGGGAGGAGTGAGACTTGGTTAAGCAATGGTAGACACTTCCCCAGGATGGGCAGTGAACAAAACCCACTGATGGACCAGGTGTTTAGAACTTAGAGCAGTGGTTCTCAACCTTCTGGCTCTTTAAATACAGTTCCTCATGTTGTGACCCAGCCATAAAATTATTTTCGTTGCTACTTCATAACTGTAATGTTGCTACTGTTATGAATTGTAATGTAAATATCTGGTATGCAGGATGGTCTTAGGCGACCCCTGTGAAAGGGTCGTTCCACGCCAAAGGGGTCGCGACCCACAGGTTGAGAACTGCTGACTTAGAGCCTATTTTCTCTGTTTATAAAAGAGAAAGAAAGGCATTAACTAATTTTAAGTCAATGCTTGGGAAAGCTTTGCTGATGACGAGAGCTGTGTAAGTAATGACAACCTCTCTCTTTTGCACCGGCTGCCTGGCTGAAGAGCTTCTCTTGCAACTATGCATGTGTTTCTATCTTTCTTTATGAGACCGAAGATTTCACCTTCTTTATGCTTGCCTCCTGGCCCTGAGTCTCTATTTGTCTGTGTGTTTTTAACTATTTTAGTGAACACCTCAAATTCTTTGAGGAATAAGGGGAGGGAATAATTAGGAAGATCATGATAAATATCAATAATTATAATAATAATATCACCATGCCAGGTGCTATTTTAAGCTCTTCTTATATATATAAACTCACTTGGTTGTCACAACCCTGAAGATAGGGTCTGGGGCAGAGCCAGGGTTTAAACCCATGTATTATTCCTCCACAGGCCGTACCCTAACCCACTGCACTATACATAGAAACATGAGGAGACTGGTGAATTTCCTAATTAACTTACATACAATGGTTAAGCTCTCAGGCTAAATACTGAGGTTAGTTCTAAATGAGCTGTAATATTTTTCTTCAAGATCTCCAGTGAAATACATGCCTACAAACACACTTCCTATCTCAGGAGACACCCACTTCTCTAGTCCAATCCAGACTGATGTGACTGCCATTTGTTGAGTTCCTGTCTTGTGTCAGACACTGTGAAGGGCACATTAATTAATTCATCCAAATTCCCTGATTGCTAGTCATCATCTTCCCAAATACTGTACCAGCCACTTAACCAGGTATGGGCTCACGGACAAGTCACCTAACCTCTCTGTGCTGCATTTTCAAACCTTTAAGATGGGAAAACTGCAGTGCCTACTTTCTTATCTTATACAGTAACTGTATGCATTAGGGCAGCCGTGGGCAAACTACGGCCCGAGGGCCGGATCCGGCCCGTTTGAAATGAATAAAACCAAAAAAAAAAAAAAGACTGTACCCTTTTATGTAATGATGTTTACTTTGAATTTATATTAGTTCACACAAACACTCCATCCATGCTTTTGTTCCGGCCCTCTGGTCCAGTTTAAGAACCCATTGTGGCCCTCGAGTCAAAAAGTTTGCCCACCCCTGGGTTAGGGACTAGCTCTCAAAAAGCACTTAGGCCCAGCCAACGTTGCTCAGTGGTTGAGCATCGACCAATGAACCAGAAGGTCATGGTTAGATTCCAGGTCAGGGCACATGCCCAGGTTATGGGCTCAATCCCCAGTAAGGAACGTGCAGGAGCAGCCAATCGATAATTTGCTCTCATCATTGATGTTTCTAACCCTCTCTCCCTCTCTGAAATCAATAAAAGTGTATTTTTTAAAAAGCACTTTAGAATAGTGGTTAGCACCTAGTGATTGCTCAACTAATGTCAGCTATCACTGCTGCTGATGCCACTATTATCTGACCATGACAACTATATAAAACAGCTTGTTTATTGAAGGAATAACAGCAGCTTTTACTATACAAGGGATGGAATGTAGCATCTCCATTCTAAGTCTCAAATCACTCTCTAAATGAATTAGCCCCATATTCAAATGGGCAAGTCAGGGCCACAGAGCCAGCCTCACTAGGTGAGCAGGGTATGTTACGCCCACTGCCAGAAGCTTGTAAACAGCTCTGCAGAGGAGAAAACATACTGCTTGTTTTTCATTCTCACCCACCCCCCTGTAACCTAGCAATAGCCAAGGTCTGCTTTCACCATCAAGAAGTGGAGATCTTAATATAAAAAGGCATTAGAGGAAGGAAGGAAATTTAAAAAAAACACACACACAAAGGACCTTACATTTTTTCATTCCTTTATGTGAAATCTGTTTTTTTCTCCCAACAATAACAACAACTACCTCCCTATATAAGGTCAGAATCTAAACCATTAGGGTGGGGCTGCCATAACAACTCCATAAACCACCCAAAATGTACTGAGAATCTTCTAATGTGTCTGGTGCTAATAAATGTACCCAGGACAGTCCTGGCCAGTGTGGCTCAGTTGGTTAAGCATCTTCCCATGCACCAAAGAGTCGCCAGTTCAATTCCTAGTCACAGCATATGCCCAGGTTGTGTCTCTTTCACATCGATCTCTCTCTCGATCTCGATCTCTCTCTCTCTCTCTCTCTCTCTCTCTCTCTCTCTCTCTCTCTCTCTCTCTCTCTCTCTCTCTCTCTCTCTCTCTCTCTCTCTCTCTCTCTCTCTCTCTCCCCCTCTTCCTTCCTCTTTCTCTAAAATCAATAAGAATATATTTTTAAAAAATGTACCAAGGACAAAAGAATTTCAAAGTTGAAAGAGAGATTAGAAAAAAATAACGATATTTTCTTATGCTTCATTTCCTTTCTTTTCTACGAATCCCTGTAAGGTACATATTATTATGTTTACTTGACAAGTCAAGAAACTAAGGCTCACACATGACAAACAAATGAAGTTCACACAACCAGCTAGTGGCAATGCTCGGATGAGGCTCAGGCTTGGAACTCTAAACTTATTGCTGTTCCACCCACTGTCCGCCTCCTACTGGACTCTTGGGATTCAGGCTGGGATTGGACTACTCTTGGGCTCCCTGGAAAATTGGCTTCCTTTACTGCAGCCGCTGAAAAGTCAAGTCACTTCCAGGAATCCAGGGACTCCAGTCCCCCCAGATGGGGTCAAGGCTGTGCAATGGTTGTGAACGAAAAGACGGTGAAATTATCAAGGAGCCCAGAACCCAACTGTTACTAACCACAGGCCCCCGAGAAGGGATAATATGGAACCAACTCAGATGCAGCCCTCAGCACCCCAAGATTTGAAAAGAACTAGTGTGAGGTTTGAATTGCCAGAAAGATTAAAGGCTTGAGACTTCTCAGAGTCAAGAGCTTCGTGATCCACTTGGTAGCCCCAGGCCATCCATGAGGCATCTCATTTTGGGAGAGGAGCACCATCCTAAATTCTGCAATGAAAATCTTCTGTTAGAAGACAGGCTGAGTTTATCATTTAGAGAGGGGGAGGAGAAAAACAAAGATAAAAACATATGGCCTCGTTTGTGCAACACTTCCTGGTATATATAAATTCATTTCCTCTCCACAATCACCCCATGAGGTCCACCAGGAACAAACAGAGCAAGATACACAGATAAGCCCACACCAAGGCCCCTGGGTAGAGCTCTGTCTAGGTTCTTTAATTAACAGTAAGCTAATTCAGTGCAAAAATAATAATAATGATAAATGAGCTTGGTGATGGCTTTGTTTTTACAATGACAAACCGAATACACTTTCCAGACAACATCTTCCAAAAATGCTAAGTATAGAGTAAAAAATGTGTGTTAGGACAATGTGTGGAGCCCTCCACACCTCAGTTGATTTTGTTTTGGATTTCAAATTGCCAGACACCACGGGATCGGAACAAGGGCTAACAGAATGGCATCCATCTTCCCTGCCTTTGCCTTAAAACTGCAAACAGGGTGAAAAGCCCATGTCCTCACTGGCTCTCTCCATACCCTCATATCACCTTAAGAAACGGCCTCCTAATTCTGGAAGCTTAGGAAAATCCTCGAAATGGCTCAAACCGCCCCCCCCCCCCATCCCCAAGACACTTGGTCAGTCTATCGGATGCAGGTCTACATACCCAGAAACAAGATCACCTCTCTCTTCAGCTCTCACTGGATAATCAATACAACCCACTTCCATGCTGCTTCTAAAGCTTCCAATAGGATTATCGTAGCCACAGTGGGCTGAGAAAATATTCTGAGGAAATTACTAATCTGGAAGCAAGTGCCTACACTTCAGTTAAGAAAAAAATCTGAAGTTCCCCCTTTATATCAAATCATTCTTATCTTTACCAATAAAATGGATTACACTAAAAAGAAGAGTTTTATGGTTTATCCCTGTATCTTACACAACCCTTTCAGTTTCGTTTTCCCAAATGTTGGGTATCTTATACGCCTCACTTTGTAGACCATATAAATCAGAAGTTGTCTCCAGGAGGGCTTGGCGTCCCTTCCGTCTATCCTTCTGCAGAACAGCGGCAGCTCCATAAATGACCTCACTCCAGTTAAAGGCGGGGAAGGAGAGGAAGAAGGGAAAAGGGAAGAAAGGATGGGGTGCACTGGGGTATTGGGAAGAAAGGTCTGTTCTACAAAACACAGGAGAATGAGGATTTGGGAATGCTCAGTGTCTTTGAACTTAGAACACAGAATGGAAAAAGCAGCTTGGTCAGGGAATGTGCCAGCATGATCATCTGATTAAGGGAACACGAAATTCTGAGCATATCTGCAGTGAAATTAGGGAGGACCTGGCGCAGAAAACAAGCCGCTGGTATCGCTGGGTCCTGCTTCAGGAGGAAAGCTGAGGTCCGGAGGGGCTTTTGGTCCATGTTTGCTTTTTCCCTTTGATGTCTGAAGTCACTGACTGACCGTGGATAATGAGGTCAACTGGTGCTGATTTACAAAAAGCAGCTTTCCAACTTTAGAGCTGTCACACAAATTCTATTAGCCCTCCACTCTGAGGGTTTGCAGTTATCAGAACTGGGCCTGAGAGACAGGTCAACCCACCCTCCAGATGCTGAGGGACACAGTGGCTTCACTTCCTTCCCTGGGCCCTTCCTGAATGTTCAAAGTAAACCCTCACTCTTGTTTCTCTAAAAGGTGGCGCACACACCCATCTCTATACCTAGATACCCACCTCTCTGCTCACAAGTCCAGAAGAGCCTCCCATCCCCCTTCCTGTCTCTCCTCAATGGCTTTCACTGTAACTTCTTTGTTTCCCCATGAAGGCCTTCTCTTCCCTTCCCACTCCAGCTCTGAAGACATCAAACCAGAGCTTCCCCACGCCACCACCCTCTGACACCTGCCGTGTGTGCCTGGACCGCCTTCCTCGGCAGCCTGCTGTGCTGGTACATAATAGTCCTAGGTCCCCCCAGAACTTAAAAGCCACCACAGGGCTGCTCCCAGGCTGTCATTCTCCTCTGCAGTACTGGCTTCCTGACCACACTCCCACAAAGTGAATTAAAACAAATTCTTCACTGGCCTTTGATGTGCTCCATGGGGATCCTCAAGTCCAGGCCACTCTCAATCCACAAGAGAATGCATGAAAACACACGTAAGCCACCAGATGAAAATACAAACCATGTATTCCCTTAAACTCCATCAAAGGGCGCAAATTCCTACCCCCAGATAAAGACCCCAATCCTTAGCACAGCTCTCAGTCCTGCGTAGCCTGACCCTACCCACCCTCCCCTCTCCAGCCCTGGTCAGCAGCTTGCTGGGCTCCAGCAACTCTGGTTAGGCCTCAGTGACCAGAGCACATCAAACTCCTTCAACTCCAAAAGCCTTTATGTCCACTATGCTCTCAGCCTGTACCCCGACCTCCTGGCCAGCTAAGTGCCACCCACCCATTAGTCTCACCTTAAATGTCACTCTCTCAAGGAAGCCTTTCTTAACACCCCCACATACACACCAAATCCTCAGTTACACAGCACCTTGGTTCCCCTGCACGGCCCTTATCACACCTGCAATTAATTAACCACCTGTTCAATTATCTGCTTAGTGTTCAATTATCTGACTCATGTCCTTCCATGAGGACAGAGACCACAGCTGTTTTTCTAACCTCTGGACCCCTAGCACTTACAGCAGAATGGCTCACAGTTGGAATTCAGTAAGTCTTTGCTGAATGAATGAGTGAATGAAGTGCTGGTAACAACTTCATCTACCTGAGTCCTCTTACTGGCAACATTGGCTAAAGCTTTGCTTCTGATTTCCTCAATTATCCCTTTTGTGTTCCTCCGTTAGATATCTGCCACCACAGCCATTAACCCCATTCAGTTTTTAAAGGAAATTTCAAATTATCCATGCAGCACTATGAGAAACCATAAGAATATAGCCAATCAATCACAGAGGCATTCTCCCCGTTATCTTGTCCTAACGTTTATTGAAGTGACTGAATTCAAAAGCTGCAACAGATAGAAGGAGAAGGAAATAGGATTTGCCTCTGGAAACTATTCCTCTAAGCTTCTCTAATTTTAATTGCTTTGCATGCAAATTGAGATAGAGTCCCAGTTGATGGAACTTTTTAAATGGCAGCCAGAGTGAATGATGCAGGCTGCACTGCAGTGACTATGCTCTTAATATTATGGGAAGACTTGGGGCTAAGGACGTGCCTGACATGATGACCAAAGTTGTGCATGTGTAAAGTCGATGAATACCAGGAAATGGCTAAAACTTCCCTTTCTTACTAAACACTTCAAAGATGTATGCTTGTTTATTATCAACCTTTTACCCTCCTTCTGCTTTAAAAAAAATAAATAAATAAAGTAAGGCTGACTGGTGTGGCTCAGTGGGTGAGCATTGACCTACGAACCAGGAGGCCACAGTTCAATTCCCAGTCAGGGCACATAACTGGGTTGTAGGTTCAATCCCCAGTAGGGAGTGTGCAGGAGGCAGCTGATCAATGATTCTCTCTCATCACTGATGTTTCTATCTCTCCCTCGCCCTTCCTCTCTGAATATTTTTATTGATAAAAATATATTTTAAAAATTTTTGAAAGAAAAAGAAAAGAATAATAAAGTAAACAAATCTTTTCTCTCTGACAAAGGCCCTAATAAAGAAATCACTGTGATATGAAATGTATTCCAAGAACATGAGTTCAACTAATGTCTCAACAAGTTTCCTTGGCTCTAAATTAACATTAAAAGTAAACACCTGACTCCAGGAAAGGTTTAATCCCAGAGATACCACTTCTAGACAGGAAAAGTGTCTGTGACAGAATTAAATTAGTTTCCCTCCCAAGGGCATAGTTAATAGAAATAGTCTCTGGCCAGCTAACCACAAATGTAGGACTTGCCCTTCAGGGCTTGGGGAAGAAATCCAGGAAGTGAGGCTGAAACAACCCTCTGTGCTGGCTGGAGAAGGCTGTGGGGTGGCAGGAACCACAGGGGCCGTGCATTCCAGCAACAGCTATATCCGATCTGCAAACTTTCTTCTGCAGTTTCCTCTCGTTCCTGAGTGGAGCAGACAATGACGCATGCTGGCCCCAGGGAGCTTTCCAGAAATCCAGACTCCTGGAAAGGTCCCCGTGAGGTGAGCTCTGCCAGGTGCTTTACAGACTAAACGCCAAAGATGCCACCTCGGTGCCCGTGGTCTCCCCACTTTAGATACTCGGGAATCTGAGGCCCTGATCACCAGCAGTAGGTCATCATAGGGCCATCCAGCTCAAGGTTCAACAACTAAAACTGCTTGCTCCCACTTCTGTCCATTGTACACTGTCTCGGGTAGAATCTTGGGGTTGAGGGGGCAAAATTTCTTCCAGTCCTCACTGCAATGCTTGATTTTCCCCTACAACCAAGCTTGTGTAAGCATCAAGCACTTTCTCAAACATTTTGCCATTTAACCTGATAGAGATATCTCAAAACCAGGAGATGCAACCTGGTAGAATACCATCAGACTGGCCTGAGTTCAAGATCTGTTCTAGCTTTCACCAGATCTTGAGTCTCTTCATCTCTCTGAGCCTCACTTTCCTCACACAATAATAGTAACTAATATTAGTAAATAGTAAATGAATACCCACTGGGCACTTACTATGTCCTAGTCACTATGCTGAGTGTTTACATTAATTAGGTAATCAAATCTTCCAAGAACCTTATGAGTTGGGTACTTTATTCTTTCCATTTTACATAAGAAGAACAAGACCTAGAACATGTGACTTGCCCACTAAGCTACACAGAGGAAACCTCTAGAAATCCAGGCTTAAAAATAAAGACTGAAAATAAAAACAAAATTACTGAGCAAAAACATCAGTGACCATACACTCAACATGAGTCAGATTTCACAGATTTATTCCAGGCAACTTACTAAACAAAGAAACAAACAAATAAAATATAAACAACATCGGCGGGGGTGGGAGAGGATATCAGAAACCAGAGTTGCTGCAATATATTACCAAAATGTTAAGTTTGCAACAAAAAATTATGAGACATGCAAAAAAACAGGAAAGTATGACCCATACTCGGAAATTAAAGCAGTACATAACAGCTACATTTGAATGTACCCAGATGTTGGATTTAGCAGACAAAATCCTCAAAGCAGATTTAACTATGTCCAAACAACTAAAAGAAAACATGTTTATTTTTTAAAAATATATTTTATTGATTTTTTACAGAGAGGAAGGGAGAAGGATAGAGTTAGAAACATCAATGAGAGAGAAACATCAATCAGCTGCCTCCTGCACACTCCCTACTGGGTATGTGCCCGCAATCAAGGTACGTGCCCTTGACCAGAATCGAACCTGGGACCCTTGAGTCCGCAGGCCGACGCTCTATCCACTAAGCCAAACCAGTTAGGGCAAGAAAACATGTTTAAAGAGTTACAAGAAAAGACGATAACAATGAATCAACAAATAAAGATTTTCAATAGGGATAGATTAAAAAAAATTTTTTTAAAGACCAAATGAAAATTCTGGAGTTAAACAGTTTGATAACTGAAATAAAAAGCTCACTAGATAGGTTCAACAGAAGATTCAAGATTGCAAAAGAAATAATCAGTGAACTTGTGTACAAAGAAATACAAATTATCGAATCTGAAGAATGAAAGAAAAATGAACAGTCTCAGAGACCTGGGACAATATCAAACATTCATATACATAAGATGAGAGTGCCAAGAGGCGTGGACAAGGAGAGATAGAAGAAAATGTATTTGTAGAAACAATGACTGACAATTTCCTAAACTTGATTAAAAACAAAAAAACATTGATCAAGACATGCAAGAAGCCCAACAAATCCCAAGTACAGTCAATGAAAAACAGCTATACTTAGACAAAGCCCAATCAAATTCTTGGAAGACTGAGAGAAAGAGAAAATCTTAAAGGAAGCAAGAGAAAAACAACTCAGCATGTATAAGGAAGCACCAATGTGATTAATGGCTGACTCATCATCAAAAAAACAATGGAGGCCAGAAGGCACTGGGATGACATGTTTGAAGTATTGAAAAACTATCGACCAAGAATTCTATAGCTAAGAAAACAATTCTTCTAAAGTGTAAACAAAATAAAGACATTTCCGGATAAAGAAAGACACGGAGAACTCATCGTTCACAGACTAACCATGTAAGAAATACTTAAGGAAGTCCTTCGGCTGAAAGGAAATGACGCCAGATGGTGATCTGAATCCACAGGAAAAAATGAAGAGTACCAGAAATGTTAAACACATGTGTTAATATAAAAGACTATATTTTCTCATTTCTTCTCTTAACTTTTTACAAAACAAAATTGCATGAAGCAAAAATTACAACACAATTACTGGGATTATTAGACACATGTAGTAAATCATAATAACAAAAGCATAATATGCTAATTAGACCAGACATCCTTCCGATGAAGCCAGGGCTGCAAGGGAAGCCCAGGTCCCGGATGCCAGAGGGACGCCAGTGCTGGCAGCTGAGGGAAGGAAGGCCTACTCTTGCATGAATTTCATGCATCAGGCCTCTAATATATAGATAATATCAAACTGGAAACAATACAAATGCCCACCAACTCATGAATATGTGAACAAAATGTGGTATATCTATACAGGGGACTACTATTCAACAACTAAAAGGAATGAACTATGTCGATACATGCTACAACATGGATGGACCTCAAAAATGTTATTCTAAGTAAAGAATTCAGATGCTAACGACTACATATTGTATGATTCTATTCATATAAAATTTATAGGAAAATAAAAGTAGATCAGTGATTACCTATGGCTAAGGGTAGGAGCAGGAAGAAACTGCAAACAAGAACAAGGCAACTTTTAGGAATGATAGAAAGGTTCTAGACCTAGATTGTGGTGATAGTTTCATGACTCTATAAATTTACCAAAATCACTGAATTGTGCATTTACAGTGGGTGAATTTTTATGGATGTAAATTGTATCTCAACAAAGCTGTTTGGGGAGGAGGATGGGCACAATTTATGTAAAAATTATTTTTAAGCCATAAAATATGGTAAATTAGACAATTTTGGTTGTTGATGTTACATGCGATGGTGTCAGATTTTCCCACTGAGAACCCACTAATAATAAACTTTGCTACTGTTCTCATAAATGCTCTATTCAATGACTTTGTATAAGTCACTTAGAACAGTGTGTGGGTCTTAGTAAGCAGCATGACAATATTAACTATCATCATTATTATTACTACCATCCCTATGAATGTCATTGTTATTATTAAGGTGACAGGCATGCCTGGAAGTGCTGTGAGAAGACGGTCCTGGGCCCTCTAGGGTGGCATTGTAGACTCCCAGGAAGCTCCCCAACAGCCAGAACTGTTCCTGTAAGAAGTCCCACTGAGAAGTGGCCCCATTTCTTCCATTGGATAGAGCCTCTTTCAGCTTAAAAAAAGGAAAGGCTATCTTTTTCTTATTGTTCCGTTGTTCTTGGAACCATCCAATGCCGGGGGAAAGGACAGTCCTAGTGGGTTGTAAATAAAAAAGATTCACAAATGACAAACCTTTTGTACCTGGTCCCTCAGTTCTTGAAGTGTGCCCCTTCTGCCCACCCTACCAACTCTGCTCACATAGCTCTCAGAACTGCTCCCGGGGCGGGGCAGTGCTGTTCTGGGAACCCTGCCTTCCCTGTACCCGGATGTAGCCTCTCCTGGTAAGCTCAACCCCCCCGGGCAGCCACAGCTGCAGGGGTCTGCACACAGTCCTGGTGCCACCGTTGCCGCGGTTAAGGTATCCAGGATGCGTCCGTGAGCCTGGGCTTCATCTTGGCCTCCAAGTTACATCCCCCTTCTCCTCACTGGGCTGACCCAGTGTGTGGGGGGATTCTGCCTCAGTTTCCTTGCCTGGCACTGCTGCTCCTTCCAGCCCAAGGCCGCAACCTGCTTTCCCAGATCGCCAGCAACTTCCCTTCTTCAGGTAGCTGAACCCCATTCCCTGCACAAGAGGCTGAGGAGGAACTGCCATGCACGAGTCCTCTAAATGCTGGCCTGCCGGAGCACAGGAGGCTGTCAGGCCCTCAAAGCAGTGCTCCCCATAGGTCTTTCTGCAATGATGGAAATGTTCCATATCTGTGCTGTTCAGTGCAGTAGCTACTAATCACATTTGGCTATTGATCGCTTGAAAAATGGCTACTGTGATCAAGGAAGTGAATTTTCAACCTTATTTACTTTTAATTAATTTGAATTTAAAAGGCCACCTGTGGCCAGTGGCTACCTTATCAAGCAGCACAGCTCTAGATCTGAACACCGGCCTAGCAACCCCTCAGAGGCCGCTGGCAAGAGGGTTAGGTGCACCTAATCTCATGCCACTCACCCTGCCCTACGCCCCCACAGCACACAGGGGCCCTGGCTTCCTTTCCATCCCACAGCCCACCCCTGGACCAGCAACCTGACAGATATAAAGACTCCCCCTGGGGCAACAGAGGTCTGAAGACCCCTCCTTCATTCTTTCAGCAATACATTCTAGGGAAAAAACCCAGAGTGAGAGACCACAGGGATGAGCCAGGCCTGGGATCCAAACAAGAGGAATGGATGAGGCCTCTGTGTTCGCCTTTTAAAACTGAATAAATAACTTGCTTAGAATTTTGTTGTAATTCCGCCACTATCTTAAAAAAGACAAAATATAAGAGTCATATCAGATAGGAAAAAGGGGATTATTATAAAACTAGAGGCCTGGTGCATGAAATTTGTGCACGGTTGCAGTCCCTAGGCCTGGCAGGTGATCAAAGCATGAGCATTTGGAGTGGAAAGGCAGGTCTCAGCTGACCTATGGGCCCTGGGCAGCACCTGGGCCCCTGGATCCCCACATGCCCCCCTCCACCTGAGTCACCGGGCCCCTGCCTGGCTCCCTCAGGGCCTGGGAGCTGGGTAGCGGCCCCGCCCCCTGCTGCCACCGCTGGTCACCATCTGTGGAGTGATGGGCCCCACTCACACCTGCCTCAGCCTGGTGTTCCCTGCACACCTGCTCCACCATCTCGCCACAGTCCCACTCTCGGGGCCCATTGGGGCCAGCGGCGCCTCCACTGCCGCCCGCTGCCAGTGCCACGTCGCTGACACCCGCCATGTTCCGTGCCACCCCCTGGGGGTCAGCGCACATCATAGTGAGCGATCGAACTCCTGGTCAAGGGGACAATTTGCATATTAGGCTTTTATTATATAGGAGGATGCTTTACAGGAACTCAAATACCAAAATAATGAGGAATATCAGATGAGATGAGACTAAGTCAACTATAATTTTAAGTCATTAATTGTCACTTCATGGGAATTTTAAGAAAAATAGCACATTTGAAGACAGGCAGAGGATCTAGCAGATGGAAATCCTTTGCTTTGGGGCTGTTATGTCCTTTTAAAAAGCCAGGGTTGGCCAACTGCTCATAGCATAACCGCCTTGGGTTGAAAAAAAATCAATATGCATCAAGGCAATTATTTTCTGTGCCTCCTGTTACTGAATTGGCAATGAGTTTTCACAGCTCAATTAGCTTTAATTCAAAACAATAGCAGCCAGTCTGTATTTTTATCTGGGATATTTATTTACAACAAAAATGCAACGCTCTTTCAAATTGTTTTAGAGCATCTGCAAAGGACAGACTGGGAGTCCAATATCAGTGGCATAATTTTTAAATGGTTTAATCTTTTGGTCCAGTAATCTTCCTGTGTTGATTATCCGTGGGAAATGATATTCGGAAAGAAAAACTATGTACCTGAAATGTTCTCAAGCATCATAATCTAAAATGACAAAAACTGAAACAATCTAAACTAATTAAATGTCCTATAAAAAATGGGAAATGATTATATATATCCAATTAGGCTCACACTTGTCACTGTTCCAGTGAAGCTTCTCGTCAAGGTCAGGGATGACCTCCAGCCCTCATCTTACTTACCCATCAGCACTTGACACGCGTGACCACTCTCCCTCTCCAGAAAGGCTCTGCTCACTTGGCCTCACACACTCCCCTAACCCACACCAGGACCTGATAGAAAAGCAAACCCAGAGGCTTCCCCCGAAGGCTCTGCAGGCAGAAGACTGACGGGGAGCTTACACTGGTCCCCACCCACCCACCACCTTCCTTGCAAGTTGGAAAGAGGAGACAACCTGCTCATGTGCTCATCACAGGCTTCACCCTCAGCTATCCCTTATCCAGAAAGTCAGACTAATTCATAATGGCAGGTAATCCAATCACCATACAACTGGGACTTGAAGATATACGGTGTATGTCAGGCTCACCCCATTCTGTCTGGCTTGGATTATAACAAGTTAACGGCATTCCCTGACTAGGAGCAATTGTTGAGGAAAAGATCCCAGAAGTACACTTGGGAAGGAAGAGATACAAACGGAGGAGGCAAGAATTGGCACCGGTGATTCATAAAAAGGATGAGTAACTCTGAGTAGAAAGTAGGCTCGAAGAGAGGAGTCATGCAATGTCAAATTGTCTTCCTATTCCCCCGGAGTTTTAGAAAAGAGACAATTAGGAGCAACCTGCCCAAGCGTTTCATCCTGGGAAGGCCAAGTGCCTGAAGAAGTTGTTCTAAGCCACGTTGACTCCACAGTAAGAAATGGTTATTGAATATAGAGAGTCAAGGGCCTGGGTGTCAGGGGAGCTGAGCTGTAGGGATGCCCCAACCAAAGCCACCCTAACAAGAGCAGTAACAGCAAGCACTTACAGAACACTTATTATGGGCCAGGCATCATCTAGGCAAGTTACGTATATTAACTCAATTAATCTTCACAAGCAGATATCATTTTCAGTTATTAAGTGGCAGAGCTGCATTCAAGCCCGGCGGTGTTTTTCCAGTGCTCTGAACCATTATGCAATACATAATAAAAACCTTTAAACACGAACACCCCCGTCGTCTGAGAGAAGCTTCATGGTGTTGGCAAGGTCATGGACAATTCAACAAAGGTCTCTTCCATCGCAGAGAGCAAAATACCCCTCCCTCCCCAGTGAGAACATTGATCACTACAGAAAATGCCGGAAAAGCTGCAGATTCCTCAGGCGGGAGGGGAAAAACCAAGTCTCAAGTTAATGGGTAAATATTGGTAGGCATTTTGCCAAGCACACTGGGAAAAACAAATCTCCATAAAAAATCAACTGATATTGGCCTGCTGCTTGAATATAAATTTTGATCAACTACATTACCGGGGACTGAAATTAATCTGCACAATGAATGCAGAGCTGGGATATGCGGATGCTACTACTGGGCCCGGGAGTCAGTGTGGGCCAGGAACAAGCAGCACAGAAGAGGCCCCATCAGCAGGACCAGAGGCGGAATCCAGATCTAACCAGCACAGGCTGTTCCCTCAGCCATTGGCTCAGGGTTCCCACCACCACTTTGGGAAAGAGAAACTGAGGTTTTATCCAAAGCCCCTCAAAATAATCATTGTGACTCTGATCCACCTTGGAAAATAGTAGCACCAGATGGCCCACCCTGTACGAGAGACCACTCTATGAAACATAAGGCAGGCCTCACTCAAATGCCACATTCTTCTCAAAGCCTTCCCCAAATTCCTTAGCCAAAGGTGCACCTCCCCCCCCTTTGCATTCCCACAGCTCTGCTTACACCCCCTATATGTATCAGTTATCTTGTGCTGCATAACAACGTAACGCACAGCTCAGCAACTGAAAGCAACAAACATTCATTCTCTCTCAGTTTGAGACAATTCCGGCACAGCTGAGCTGGATCCTGTCACAGTTCGCTCACGCAGGTGGTGGGCCTCAGATCCTCCTGGCTATTGGCCAGAGCTATCACCTCCCTTCCATGCATCCTCTCCACAGGGGAGCTCCTAACCTGGCAGCTGGCTGCCTCCCTCCGGAACAAAGTCTCAGAGAGAGAAAGGAGGAATCCAAGAGGGGAGCCACCGTCTCTGATAACATAAATCTCAGAAGTGCTGTGTCATAACATTTACCACATTCTATTCACTAGAGGCAAGTCAGTAAGCCCAGCCAACACTCACGTGAAAAGCATGAACTCCAGGTGTGGGGATCCTTGGGCGCCTCCTAGAGCAGTGGTCCTCAACCTTGGCTGCACATTAGAATCACCTGGGAATCTTTTTAAAATCCTGATTCCTGGGCCTCATCCTCCAGAAATTCTGTTTCTTTGTGATGGGGTGGGGCCACAACATTAGTAACAAAGAAACAGAATTTCCGGAGGATGAGGCCCAGAAATCAGGATTTTAAAAAGATTCCCAGGTGATTCTAATGTGCAGCCAAGGTTGAGAACCACTGTCCTAGAGGCTGCCTACCATACACCCCAAGGTAGATGGTATCTGTATGAGGGGAATTTCTAATTTCCCCCACAAGCAAATGAAGTCATGACCCATGTCTTTCCCCTGCCCACCCCTGCTGATGGTTCCTCTGTATGTGACAGCGGCAGTGACATGTCTGTCCACCTCCCACACCCTCGCTGAAGAGGCAGGCCCACCTGTTTGGTTTGGTGCCACATGGCCCCACCTGCTCTGGTCCCAGCTGCCTGGATCAACAATCAAAAAAAGGTCAACAATTTAGAGCCTGTGAAATGAACAGAAGATTCTCACTCAGGATCCGAAATGGGAAATAACAAGAGATGAAGCCTGTTTTGGGGAAGTCATCACAAATCAAAGCCACACGTAAGCTTTAGTTCTGTGAGAACAGAAAAAACACTATTTTTAAAAAGCAGTTGTAGAGAGAAGGAAATGGAGAAGTGTAGACAGAAACAAAGACACCATCAGAGAGATGGAAAGGAAAAAAAACCACCAAAACAGACAGGTCCCCAGAGCTGCCCCAGGTCTGAACTCTCTCGTTCCAGCCCCTCCTATAATAGCCCCTCTTTCCTTGTGTTGACTGGCATGAGTCTCACTTTATCACAAGAAAGGGAGAAGGGAAAGAAGGGAAGGAGAGCATTTGGAGTCCTGGGAGGTCATGGGGGGCGGGGGGAGAGGTGGCTGGGACGCTGCATCAGAAAGTTTGCAAGAGGGCGATTACTTGAGGTCAGTCACCAAATCAGCTCACGGTCAGAAGTTCACTCCTGTCCCAGGCACTGTTAGTTCCCCAAACTTCACAGCTCTGTGATTCACCACTATAATGGGCAAACCTACTGTGATAGCTGATGCTTTAAACAATACATCAATATTGTACTTGACTCCCCCTACTCAATGCAGAAGGGAAACCATCATCCGCTGTTCCCCACACGCACATCCACCTCTTAGGAGAGTGAGATTAGGATAGGAACCAGCTAAACCTCATTAAGAAGTCAGTGCTAAACCAAAGCAAGAACTAGCATGAGGTAAAGAGGAAGCAGAATAGTCGAGCTATAAGGCAAATGAAACCTGCGGTAACTCCCTGGGGAACAAGCAGCTCTAAAACAGCATTTTATCATCAGAACTCAACACCCACGTGTCTGATTCTATTGACTTCTCGGAATTACTGCGCTGCTGAGAGTTCTTATCCATACATCACGGGAATCACCCTCCACCCACCCCACCCCAAGGGCTTTCACGCCATGCCTGACTTAGTTTTCGAAGGGGTTTCCTCACCCCCAACCATCCAGCAGAGGCAGCCCTCCTACACTGGCCACGTGGAGAGCCTGACCTCTGGGGGCCTTCCGATAGGCAGAGCCAATGACTAGGGACTTGGGGAAGGCCTGGAAGGAAGAGCTCAGCAAGCCCAGGAAGCAGAAACACAGAGCATGCATTTGACCAGAACAATTTAAGGCAGCCACTGTGGCTGGAGAGCAGGATGGTGTGGGGAGCAGGCCCAGCAAAAGGAAGTGAGGCATTGATATCGATCCCTGCAGCTCTCTCTGGAATGTCCAGAAGCCAGAGTGTGTGTGTGT